>NC_061098.1:37930780-37943280 GCF_015104395.2 Macrobrachium nipponense | reverse complement strand
GAACGCTTTTTTTCGATATACTGCACTCGAGAATTCTGAATTGACTCTAGTGACAAGGATGTCCATAAATGGTAATTTGTTTTCGTTTTCTATCTCCATTGTGAATTTAATGTTGGGATGTTGTACGTTAATATGTTCCAAAAATTTAGCTATTTGCCCCTAATATCTGAAAAGTGTAAATGTGTCGTCAACATATCTTCTGTAATACATTGGTTTAGAAGAAATAGGACAATTATCTAAAAATTCTGTTTCCAAATATGACATAAAAAACCTTCCAGAAAAAAAAAAAAATCACCAATCACAGAAAAAATTAATTCAATCATGATATTAAATGGCACCACTATCACAGAGATCAATCCTTCAACATTACGCTAACGATGGCTAGGATATATACTGATAAACTACTCGAATACACATCACTCATAAATGCCTCGTGGAAAAAAATATATCATGTCTTAGCTGGAGCTCACCATTGAATGTCTGCTTCACACCGACTAGCTCGAAGGAAGGATGCTACGAGTTGTGGGAGCAGTGTTTCCAAATGTGTTAGACATAAATGAGCTTGATTGTGGTCCGAAATGCGCTAGAAATGTGCTAGGAATAATGTTTGTAATGCCAATGCATCAGAACCAGTGCATTTCGTGCTGGTTTGGCATCACTGTGTGGGAGGCGTCTCGTGCTCTTGCGAGCTAGTCATTTTTCTTATCTTTTAACTTTACTATAGGAACTTAGTTCCATTTGACGAGTTAAAATGTAACAAACTAATAAACATGTAACTACGCCACGGGCTGTAAAACTATGAATCAATGATTCCTAAGAAGATAATGCATGTTGAACAAGAACTATTATGTCCATGCCGCCAATCGGAATACGCAGAGTATTTTACGTAGGGGCCCAGGCAAAATTCAGTCATGAAAAAATAGTGTACTTATTTTTTCACAACACACCCCCATCTATTGAGAAAAATACATACTAAACGTTTCCTGTGGGAGAAGAAATATAGAAAATAGGAATTCATCAAAGAACTAGTTAAATCGGGAAGACTGAAATAAGAAGGAATATTATAAGAGTAGTATTTTCGTGGTTGTAAGAAGAATACATGACGTTAATCACTGGAATACGCATGATTATCAGGAAAGGGGTTAAAGGGGCAGATTCTTCTTCCTCGTGTTCTTTTGTTCTTTGCAAAAATTTGTACTGGCAGAATAGGCACGAACTTGTGACCGTCTATTCGTATCTCTGAATGTTCGTAAGTAGGGCGGTGACTGTACCTTGCCTCAATGCTTTGTCACATGCCTTTTTGAGGAAAAAAAAAACATGCACACAATCTCATGATGCTGCTTGATTCTAAAATTATTCACACATGGAGGACTTAAGATGGGCCAGAAAATCAGTGGTTGAATCCATTCTACGGAAACGAAGTTGGATAGTTGATAAAGCACCTCTTATCTCTGAGTATCATACCAGTCTTGTGTCTACCATCTTCATGATTTTATGTAAACAGGCTGCCAGAGCAATTGATTGATCATTTGCTGCTACAATTGTATCTTTTTGAAGTTTTAAAAAAGCTATAAAAGGATCATTTCAAAATTGTAGGGTAACTGGCATCAAGCTATACTTAATATGAATAACTTTGTGTTTACAGATGCATGCTTCATCATTGCATCTGGAATCTTATCAGGGCCTGAGCTTAGGACTTGACAAGTTCCCAGAGCTGTAGCAAACTCTCTTTCAGTAAAGAGGATATTACAAGATTCCTCTCTTTCTGCTCTAAGATCGAGTAAACTGTTCTTCAGCATATCTATGCTGGTATCCTGGAGCAGCTTCAGATTTACATGATAAACTTAAGGCGTAATCTGACCTCTAGCTTACTCGGGATGCGTGCAAGATTTTCCCCTTACACATAAGATGTAAACATTATGTTCCCAACTTTTAACGCAAACTAAAACGTGGTAAATTATACAGTCAAATAGAGCCGTGTTTCACCAACGAAAATTCAAATACATACATTATATTTTATTAGAAATAAATTTTATGTACTTTTAACATGCACATTACTTATTTTTTCAATTTTAATTCTAATAAATAAATCATAAATATCCTATCCTAAAATTCCTGTACTTTAACTCAACATGAAACACCCTTTTCAGACCTTTTTAGGTTCTTTCATAGACCTTTGCTACTCATCCCCAACATCAACAACAACAAAGTAGTTTATATGCTTACTCCCTGAGTTAGCAAAAATGTTCAGTAATGACATTAATCGCTTTAGATGCACCTGTCATGTACTGGCCATTCACTTTTAAAGTAGGGCGTGGATTTGGTGTATATTTGCCCGATATTTTCCTTACTTTCCTCCAAACAGCAAATCTTTCCCACTGTTATCCCTACATCAAGGGATCGGTTGCCTGATGCGCCTTCTCCACTGCCTTCTATAAAAGGCATCATCCTCCACCAAACCTCTTCTCTTCATATCTTCCTTCACTTTATCTCGCCATCTCATTCTCTGTCTTCCTATTGATCTTCTTCTAACAGGTTCCCCCCAAACCCTCTTCATTCCCTCTCCATCATCCATCCTCATCACATGTCCATACCATCTCAATCGTGCTTCTCGTATCACCTCTGTAATCTTTACTAAGTCTCTCTTCTTATTTCGTCATTTTCCAATCTCTCAAGCAGCAATATTTTCATAATCCACCTCAGCATTCTCATCTCTGTTCTTTCAAGCTTTATTTCCTCTTTTCTTCTTAGAGCCCATGTTTCCAATCCACACATTAACACTGGTCTCATCACTGTGCTGTAGATCTTGACTTTTAGCTTGATCAACATTTTCTTCTCTCATGCTACTCCAGCTAACTCTCTCCACTGCCCCACGCAGCTTTTATCCCACTGTCAATTTCAGCCTCACAACCTACCTCTTGGCTCAAAGTAGATCCTGTGTATTTCACCTTTTCCACCTGTTTTATATAGGAGCCTCTTCTTTCTTGTATTACTATTCTGTCTCTATCTTCCCTACTGCTCACCAAAACGTCTGTTTTATTCATATTCACCTTTAAGCCACCCCTCTCTAGAAACTCCTACCCTTTTTTTGGGTGGGTCTTCCTCATTTTTGGCAGTAATCACCAGACCATTGGTGTAAAACAACTCCCACAGTTCTTCATTCTTGATCTCTTCACTTCATACATCCATGACCGGCACAAACAAAAATGGGCTTAATGCTGAACCCTGGTGTAATCCAACACTTTCTTCAAAGTTTCTGTTTCCTCAACTGCTGTTATTACTTTTGTGCTCGTTCTTTTATATATCATCTCAACGAGCCTAACCAACTTTCAGGGACTTTCCTCTTCCTCAAGCATCAAAACATCACTTCTCTTGAGCTTCTATCACATCCTTTCTCTAGGTCTATTCCTCCAAACAGCAGATACTTGGGTTCTACTATGGACTGTGTCTAGCTGATTCCATTACATGACAGAATTGTACTCTGTATTTCTTATAGATGACTGTATTCTCTTCAGCTGTGGTGTCTATGGCATCGACTCATGTGCCCTCCTTGTAGCTCAATGTAAGGCAGTTAGTTCTGTTGGTCATCAAAGCTAAGTCACTGTTGAAATAGTCCAGTACTTTTGGGAGTAGAATTATCTTTTGCTGTTTGTAGTGTTCCATTGATTAAGTTAATAGCATCATCTACACTATGAAATGCATCTGCATTGCTTTCTATATCCATTAACTCCTGTAATTTCTCCTTCTGCTTTTTCAAGCAACCATCTCGATGACCTCTGAACATTTAAGCATTTATGTTTTGATGATGGTTTGTGTATGATCACTTGTATGCCAATAATCTAGTGTTCTCCACTCAAAAATCGATAAGACAATTAGAACTTACAACTGAGAGGTCAATATATGATAGTGTACCTGTCAGAATATGAGTGTGTGGGCTCTGCTGTATTAACAAATCCCACATTTTCAGTTTCTATAAGTGATGATATAAAATTAGCCCTTGCATTGGCTACAAGATCACCCAACGAAAAAATGTCTACTATTCATATCTCCTAGAATGGTCGAGGGAGCTGATGAACGATCTCGATCATATCATTATATGAAGCATTATGGTTTGGAGGCAAGCATATATCAGTTTGTTTGGGCGATAGCCCGGCAGACATAAAAGAGACTTCCGCCATGAGAACCCATTTGTTAGTTGTAAGGAGTCCTATAGCTTAAACAATCCCTGCGGCTATGAGTATTATTATCAAGTTTACTTTCCTGTAGACATAGTTATGGACAGTATTCATGAATAAGTCATTCTAGTTCTTCATATTTAGCCCTCAGACCTTGATAATTCCACCGAAGTGGAAATAAGATTTATTTTCTGGGAGGGTCTCTGTGTGAGGTCTCACCGTTAATATATGAAAATTTTTTAGTACTACTAGAAGATGCACTGGTAATGGAAGTCTAGAGATCTTTAAAGTATTATCATTCTTCTTGCTTTTAGCATTATTTTTGGGTGCACGCTGGGGAGAATGATGGATCTCAATATAAATTTCTATTGAGATTAAATAATATGTGGATCATCTTTGTTTTTCGACTTGGAGAATAAGGATGAAGACTCCCTGTTTTCCAATAATTAACTTGTGAGCTACCAAAGTTAGACACTTACAGATTGAGAGCTTCATCAAGTCTTTTGTTGGGGAAGGGATGGAGTGAGGAACGTAGGGCATCCATATGGCCTTATGAAGTGGTTCACTAGCCTCATTTATGTATCTGAATTTTCTTCAGGGACAGTACATCTACCCTGACAGTGCTAGGTGATAAAGGAGCTGTATCTGCTAAATTTTTTGTTGTTGTTACTGCCTTTGAATAACTTTAGATCTTATTTCGTAATTGTCATGCATACCCTACACTTATCTGTTTGGTAGCAGACTTGTTCAAGGCTGCTTCTTCAGAGTTATACAGCTCGTAATACTTGTCATTAGATTTATGATTCATATCATAGTTGAAGTACCTGGTTTCAGGTGTGCAGTCTTCATGTTCAGGCATAGAGTAAACACCACATATTTTTATTTTTATTTTAACAAATTCACGATGGGTGTTCATACTTACAACAACCATAACATTGTATTGAACTCTGTCTGAATAGCTTAACTGCTATTCTTTCACCTTCAGTATTCACATGGAAGAGTACATCAGGCCCTTCAAAAGTAAGGATAAACATAAATGTCTCAGAAACCTTTTGTAGCTTCAGCACTTCAAGAGGACACATGGTCAGTATCTTATTTTCTGTAAATTCATTTATATCTCTGTTGAAGCTTAGGGCCCTATCATAACTAGAATTAAAGTGATGATTAACATCAGTAACAATTTCACTCTTGTTTGTTTTTAAGTTGCAGAGCAAATATGACTGTGTAAGAGACTGAACATGAGTGAGGACACTTTTTCTGAAGGAGTCTGTTCATTTTAAAGTAATTACCTTTATCCTCTCTGGTTGTTGCAATAAGCTACACTCGAAGTTTAGGTTTTCTCACTGAGAGTTTATCCGTATCCAAATGGTTTCTTTTCTTGGTCCAGTCTATAGGCCAGTAAACATCCAAGCATTTGGGACAATTTCACAGAGAATGCCACTCATGCTTGCATTGTGAATTTTGATATTACTCATGTTGCCTTGAAAGCTTCCCCATGGTTGCTAAATAATATCCAAGCACTTTACTTTTCGTTATAGACATCAAATTTCATTCTTATTTCGACAATTTCCTCATAATGTTTAAAAGCCTCATACAGCATCTCATAATCCATTTCTAATTGAATTTTCATACCATGGAGATCTCCAGTTTTCCAGTGCTAGCCATATTGTAGGATTTATCATTATTATTATTATTTTGTTAAAGATGATGGCAGCATCAGTGGAATTGATTTTATATTATCGGTCTTTTCAATTCTTTACTATCTCTTCTCATTCAGGGCTGATCATTTGCTAATAGTGGCCAATGTTCATATCTTGGTTAAAGAAATGTTTTCTAAAAATACTAATTTATTGTTATGATAACAAAAGTGGTTAACAAATCTTAGTAATGGAATTCCAACGTTTCCAAGCGTATCATCGGTTCATCTTCAAGGAAAGGTGAGCGTGAACTGATTGGAATGGGGTCGTTCGGCAGTATTTATTGTGTCCCAGGTGCTCTGTCTGATGGGCGCTGTGTTTTCATTGGCTGAACTGAGGATTAAGTCCCTGAGTCAAGCCGTCTTGCAGAGGTGGAAGCTCGCGCTGCTCTTCACGTGCGGACGCTGGAGACTGGGAGCGTAGTATTGGGCAGGGGCACCTGATTGGACCGTTCGATCGACTCTATGGTGCCGGCGGGCAGCGCCCTACGTGCCACTGTCGGAAGGAGTGCCGTCTCTTGAGTGGTGTTGAGGCTGGGTCTCTCCTTCCCGATGTGTAGGGCCTCTAAGAGGCGGAGGCGACGGTGGTCTGCCGCCTTATCGATAATACCAATATTAGGAATAATGTCCTTCCGAGTTATCCTTGTATTGTGGATGTTTTTTGCATGATTATGGATGGCGCCTTCCTGAGCGTGGCAGGATATCCTCTTGGAAAATCGCATCGTTGTCATACCGATGTAGGCGCCGGGGCATTCCCGGACAGGGCATTTGTATTGGTAGACAACGTTAGTTTTCTTGAGAGGGTCTTGCATCACGGGGGCTGGGTTGTTTTTCATAATCAAGCCACTAGTCTTCTTGCTTTTGTAGTAAATGATCAATTTCACTTTTTTCGCAGGGTCAGTGGGGGAGACGTTCCTTTCGATGATGTTACGAAGGGCTCGCTCGTCCTCTTTGTATTTCTTATTATTATTATTTATTCAAGAGTCATCGAAACCTCTCACTTTCATGGGAACTTGCTCCATTATCTTTCTTGTCATTCAAATTGACCTATCCGTTATTTGTTTGAGAGGAATTACCAGGGATACTTGATTCTTTATTATTATTCACGAAGAACAAAGTTAAGAAGAAAAAATAGGTAAATAGCCCTAAAATCTTGAAGAAATCATCAGGTTTTTATGGGGGTTTGCTCTTCTGGCAATGGTGGCAGTAAGTGCTGACTCCCAAATGTCCACTCACTACCCTACCCCACAGGGGATGGAACAACACAATGAGAGTGGCTCAAGTGTAAGACAACCCAGGATGTTGCAACTGAGAGTATTACAAGAATACAAAGCATATTATAGGCAAACGGACAGAATATGTGGGTACTCTCCCCACAACCAGAACCCCCTGGAACCCATGACCCAGCCCTGCAGAATAGTTTCCGCCCTTGAGCTGTCAATGTGGTATCTCTCAGGTCCAAACATTATCGGTTATGCTAAGGTCACACATTCACGCATCAATGCACGCACGCCCATGCATGAGCGGAAATTGGTAGTTGGCAACAGCTTACGTCAGTAAACCGTAAATGTAACGTAAAACATACGTAAAATCGTAGACACACGGTGACGGGTCGTCCGGGCTCTAAGCTCCGCCCACTAGGGCGCCGTAGCCCACTCCAGTTTTGAAATGTTCAAAACAAGTCGTGGGTGGTCATGCTAAATGTCACCTGACGTAGCTCCAGGCATTGCACGTGGGACCCACAGTGACCACTGCAGGGTAGGCGCTAGGGTCACCTGCATTGTTCGCCGTCGTTATTTTCTTTCCGCCGCGAAGCACGTGGGCCTCCTAATTGCGCTGTAGCCTGCGGGGAAACTGATTCGCACATTTACAACCCTGTACGACATGACAATGTGGTAGCGTGGTATAAAAGGTCAGGTCAGTGCCCTCCCGAACAAGGGAAAGGTCCACGCCAACAAGAAGTGTTGGCTCAATACAACAACAACAACAACCCTCAGGTCAGCTGTTGTTTCTGTCTCCCGAGACCAGCAGTTTCCTCCAAGTACTCTCCACAACGCCCTTCAAGATGCCGAACCTCCTAAAACGACCAAGGAAGGGACCATCAACGTCACATCTTCTTGCAGGACCTTCTTTCAGCCCGGAGAAGACTCCTACATTCACTCCTGCAGACACTCAGGTCGAGGAAATGTCATCTTCCACCTACAGGAGTCGGAGTAGGATGAGATACAGAGTGATGACAGCGACACGGAAGACGACTGACGGACAGGGAGAAGTGGATATTGAACATATTCTACTTCCTCAAGCCACACATCGTCCGTCAGAAGAAGCCCAAGATGTTGGGACTGCCAATGGTATGTATATTATAATGTCTGACTAAATTTTTTTTTATTTGTTGAAAATATACAGTATTTTACAGTACATGCAGAATTCTACCAAAGGGAATTTACAACCTGGATTTTCAGAATGCAATATTTTTACATTCTCTCATACATGTTCCATCACTTTAAAGTCTGCTCTGTTTACAGGCCGGCCATTTTGTACCCTACAGCCCCACAACGGTGGGCGTGGTAACGACGTGAAGTTGACGTACATAGAACATTACACTATGGGCGTAAGTTCCAGGTAGACGTCCGACCTTGCTTTCTTTGCGCGTACATTTGCGGCGCAATTCACGGCACTGGCTTTACCGTGTCCTGTTTACCAGCTGTTCAAGGTCATTTCACCGCGATAATGCCCACGATCCACATACGTGGGCATACGCCGTCGTGATACGTGAATGTGTGACCCCAGCATAACCCTACCACACTTCCTACTATTAGCTTCAGATATAAAATACATTCCCAGCTATGATACCTTTCATATTTACTAGGTACGATAAATTTGACCGAAAGTAGATAATTCCACAAAACGTAAAGTAAATTAATAATACATAGGATTCTTGGAATCGAACTCGGGAATAAATTCCAGGGGTTCAAGAGCTCCCTCACTAGGTCAAGAGGTCCATAGTCAAGGAGCTTCATGTAATAATAATAATAATAATAATAATAATAATAATAATAATAATATAATAATAATAATAATAATAATAATAATAATAATGTAAACACGAACAGATTCCTTGTTTAACTGAAATTGTGGCGATGAAGCCGAGTTCATATTATTATAATTAGTGAGGCTAACGAGGGTTGAACACTGGCAAATCTAAACATGGAGATTATTATTGATAAAATATCAGAGCCAAAATACCAAACTAGAATAATGGAGCCCAAAGCGCCTTTGCCTGATCGTAAAGCAGACGTAAAACCGCGGACTGATTTTTTTTCTTTTTAGACAGTGATTTGGTTTTCCAAACTCCGGTCATTAGCGAGGCATAAAACTCCCCTTTAATAGAGGCCAAAAGATTCCCCACGAAACAGATCCCCAGGGTAAAGTAATTACTGTTTATGAGTTGTAAACTGATAGGAGAAACTAGGATAGTGGACTGATCTTGCTTGCTACGGGGAATTTTACTAACGAAACGATAAGGATTCCTTCTAATTACTCATCTTCAAAAGCATGGTACGAAACATTTCAACGTTATTTCAAGAATGGCCTGAGCAAAACCATCGTTGAAATTAGTAATAATATATTAACTGAATGACAAGCAATGCAGTTGGCATAATAATTATTTTCAACGTTTAATTTCTCATTCATCCTTCGTATGAAAGTACCTCATCAGGTGTAGCTACAGAGAGCGATTCACCCGTTTACATTCATCGCAGACTTACATACACTCGCAATCAAACCCGAGATTCTTATATTTACTTTGGATTCCAAATTGAGTAAAACGTTCTCCTACCGACTGAGCACGAGTGCGCCCTCAACGCGTCGTAGATATATTTTAGAAAATACTTCTTTTTCTTCATATTTTTGCCTATTTTTAAGCAAAGAAAGGCATGAGAGTTTGATACGTTATCCACATGGACATAACCTTCCCTTCCACGCCTCTAAAAAGGGCTTCAAGTTTGTCTAGGTATAGAAGGAAACGGCCGAGACGTCGTATCTCTGCTCTGAAAGCGGTGTCTTCGGCTGAAGGGAATTCCGCCATCTTTGCTTGTCGTGTTCAGGCGGGATGGGGGATGTTGGGGGCGGATGAGGGGTGGGTGACATTGTTAAAAATGTACGTTCGCAGTGATGAAATTAAATGATTTCTTTTTATTGAATCTGGTATCTGCAAAATGTTACCTGTTTATTTTTTTTATTTATATATAGATAAAAACGTTCAATTTGAAATGAATATATTATGGAAAAAGGAATGTATTTGATTTTGTCTTTCCTGTTTTTAATTGAACATACCATTATATGTAGAATGGCATGGATTGTTACACATACACACACACACGCACATACACTATATATATATATATATATATATATATATATATATATATATATATATATATATATATATATATATATATATATATGAATATTTATCACATCACCGTGATTCATATAAATCATTCGAGCTACAAATGTCCTTTAAAATCTAATTCGCTCTACCTCGGAATTGATATATTTTCATATATGTACCGAGGGGAATTTTTTAGTTGATAATAATTTCGTACCCCCATATATATATATATATATATATATATATATATATATATATTATATATATATATATATATATATATATATGAATTTTTATCACATCACCGTTATTCATATACATTCATCGAGCCACAAATGTGCCTTTATTATCATATTCGCTCTACTCGGAATTAATATATTTTCATATATGTTAACCGAAGGGGAATATTTTAGTTGATAATAATTTCCTCCTCTCGTGGGTTTCATTTGTTGGCCGATTCGATAAAGTCACTGGAGTCCTGATTTCTTCTCAGCCCTCTGGGTTTTAAATTTGTATCAAGGTTAGGGGGAACGCGTGGAATGTCAAACACTTACCTTCAAAGGTAGAACACGAGTTATGAGGTAAATAATGATTCCTTGGCATTTTGCCAAAGTAACTTGCAAAGCATTTCACGAATCTCTTTCATTTTTATTTACATTTTTATTTTGCATTTGGTCTATTTCCTGCTGTTCTTCATGTTCTCTTTTCTTCTGCTTCTCCGTTTGTATTTTTAGTTTCACTTCCTCCATTCAGAAATCTGAAAACTCTAGCCACCAAGAACTGACTTATTTGGAAAGTTGCCAGATGGTTCTGTTATCCACTGAGCCATGGTATTAAATGTTGGTCACAAGTGAACAAAAATAACTGGTATATTTTGTTATCTGTCTCTGAATTCAGGGATCTTTCTGGTAGAGAAATAATAATAATAATAATAATAATAATAATAATAATAATAATAATAATAATAATAATAATAATAATAACGAAAAGAAGAAAGTTCGATTTCTTTCGGTAAAGGGTAAGAACAGCGAAGTGCCACCAGATGACCTATTTTCAAAGATGACGAAAATTCGTTACATATACAAAAGAACGAGTTTTCTATTACTTCTTCGTCTCCTTCCGAAAGCAAACGTTCCATTTGAAGTCTTTTTCTGCTTTCCCCATGCCCCGGTCACTTGGTAAACGTTTCGCCCTCAGCTGTTTAGACTGAGCCGTTGCAAAGGCAATTCCCTACTACTAATACTAGTACTATCGCTGGACCAGAAACTGAAGTTGAAAGTCAAAGTTTGTCGACACGAGATAGTTTTTGATTGCGAAAGTTTGGGAACTCTCGACCTTTTGCAATCCACGTTTTTTCTGTTGTTAGAAGTCGGAGAAACAATTAAAGCGATTCAAGTCACAATTAAACTTCACTTATAAGTTAAATGATTATTAAAGCAAGAATTAGGTCACTTTGGTTGAGACCAAATGTTTTAAAGTACGATATTCAACTTATCAAGGCTAGTCAATATTACAAGCTACGGTTAGGGTTTTAAAGGGCAAAGAAAGTACACTGATTGCTTTTGCATTTTCAGAGAGAGAGAGAGAGAGAGAGAGAGAGAGAGAGAGAGAGACGAGAGAGAGAGAGAGAGAGAGAGAGAGAGATATGCTTATTGAATTATAAATCATGTTTGTATGTTTATATAAATTATGCAGTAACCAAGTCTTTGTACAAGAGAAAAGAAATGGCTCTTGATGAAGTACAACAGGAAAAACAAAGAATTGACCACCTGAGTAAAAACCTACAGGGCACCAAAAAAAGAAAAAAAAGAAGAAGAGTCAGTATTATTATGGGATACTCGCTACATCTAGCTTTCAAAACACTCAAGTAACGAATCGCATAAATCAGTCACATGCATTTCTTCGTCATTTCTCTTCGTAACCAGGAAAAACGTCAGGTGAAATCAAGAAACTATAATGTTTACATTTAGTCCTAACCGGTTGCACCCGTGAAAAAAGCCAAATGAAAGGTCCGCTGCCTGTTGTCTGAATTCACGATATTATGGTATAGTGAGGGTATTTTCGACGAGAATGAAGGTATTAGCCCCTGAGTGTGCTTTATGCCATGCGAAGTAACCTGACTTAGCCAATGGCCTTCAGAGTGACACGCAAATCAACAACATTCCTCGTGTCATGTTCTGCTTTCAGAACGACTGTTACTTCGATTTTCACACACACACACACACACACACAATAT
>NC_061098.1:37924519-37930280 GCF_015104395.2 Macrobrachium nipponense | reverse complement strand
ACACACAATATATATATATATATATATATATATATATATATATATATATATATATATATATAATATATATATATATATATATATATATATATTATATATATATATACATAGATATCGGTGCACTGTAGGCATCACTTAAGGTTCCTCGGAGCGTTCCCATCTGCAACCCCTTTCATTCTTTTACTGTACATCCATTCATATTATCTTTCTTCCATCTTGCTATCCACATTCTCCTAACAATGATTTCATAGTGTAAACTGCTTTGAGGTTTCCTCCTGTTACACCTTTCAGACCTACATATTCTCGACTTCCTTTGCAGCACTGAATAACCTTATAGGTCCCAGTGCTTGGCATTTGGCCTCAATTCTATATTCCATTCCAAAAGCAAACTCGGGAAAATACCTTCATTCTCGTCCAAAATGCCCTCACTGCCTTTACATCGTTAATTCGGACAACAGGTAAAGGACCTTTCATTTACCTTTATCACGCGTGCAATCGGTTAGGACTAAATGTATACATTATAGTTCCTTATTTAACACCATATTCTTTGAAAGCTTGAATGTCAAGTCAATGGCCCATTCGGTGCACTTGTACAGTTTGCAGCAAAACTCGTGTGACTTTTTTATTTTTGTACTGGACAAGCGTTGTTCTCAAGTTGCCACTTAGTATTAAATCTCGTATTTTATAAACGTGTATATATGAGGAAAAGTTGGTCACTTGTTATATAGAATCTTATAATTGAAATATATTGGAACCTGAAAACCAAAAATATTTCACGCTACAATATTTCTGAACGAAAACTAAATACGTTACTGTAGCACGAAAACCTCAGGTCACCGTGACTTCCATGAGTCGTGTGGAATCGTCAGTCTGGACACTGTGAAAGAGGACATCGCGATGGAGAGCAAGAGAAAAGTTGAGCAGAGCATAGTCTAATGATAAAAATGGGTGCATTTGGGATATGAATTCGAAGTTATTACTTTTAGCTTTTGTGGCTTTGTGTATAAAGCAAATGTTAGTCGAGATCATGATTCGATACTTGCAATAAATTATGGCTTAGGCTTAGGTTATAGCTAGTGCTACATAAGTCTAGTCTCCCGAGGGGTTTCTTCAGTTTGAAGAAAAGTAAATAATAAATAACTGAATAAATAAGCGAGGTGAAGAGTAATCTTCGCTATTAGAAACACAACTAATTTATATTATTTTACTTTTACTTTAGGAATGGAAGACTATAATCAGGTCGGGTATTATCAGCTACAACTGTCGAGTGCAGATTCTACAGAATGACAACTGCAACGTATTATAAACAATAATGGCTATAGGCCAATGCTATTGGCTTTATAACATTACTGGGCTATATTCCAGCACCGCAACAAGTTGCATCAAATCTTTGTAACTTATGAAGGGTGTCTATAAGACCATAAAGCAGGATTTGTGAAATTCTTCCACAGTCTTGGTGTGGTATACTTCCGTCATTATTTTCTTCATAGGCCTATAGGCTTAATGAGAATGATATAATCGAGAAGCGCGAAGTGCACTTGGCCTACGGGTAAGGCAAGCTAAGCCATTGGCGGGCCACTATGCACCCTTCACAGTTGGGTCTAATGAAATCTTAGGTAGATCTCAAGAAATGTAACTTAGTAAAGGCATTAATAAACCAAGCAGCAAATAATGAATATGATTGATAATAATAAAACGGTACTTAGTAAAGGCATTAATAAACCAAGTAGCAAACAATGAATATGATTGATAATAAAAACGGTATAGGTTAAGTAATGGTAATACCAATAATAATTAATTTTTATTTTTAAAAAAATACGTATAATTCTTTGAAATACATAGGTCCCTGTGAAAAAATAATATACAAATTCCAGCAAAAACAAATAGAGTAACAAACCAACCTCGTCTTTTAAAACACGTCATACATATATAGCTACACATACATACATACATACAGAGAGAGAAAGAGAGAGAGAGAGAGAGAGAGAGAGAGAGAGAGAGAGAGAGAGAGAGAGAGAGAGGGTTAATTAATATTTAGTATGTGAGCCTAGGTTGTCTATTACCGAATTAAGCCGTCTAGGAATACTGTCAACCAGTCTACTGCAATATTTTCCCCACGCATTGACTCCCACACTGACAAGCAATGGCTTATGATGGCTTGTTTACTGTTCAGAACGGAGCCATCCCATTCCTTTGTCATAATGGCCCATAAATTTTCAATGGGATTGAGATCCGGAGATTTTGCAGGCCAGTCGATCCGAATAACTTCTGGATGCTGCTGTAACCACTTCTTACTGGCATGCTATTATGAACAGAGGAGTTGGTCCATTGGCCAAGAATATGGGCAACGGTTCCGGAATCAGTAGCATCCTAACAGATGGAATCAGCACCTCGTCAAGAATGTCAACATACTGCCTGCCATTAATCGCTCATGGATTGGCACTAAAGCACCTGGTCCGCAAGACCGCCATCCAACCCCAAAGGCCAGCGGTTATCCTCCCACTTCGTCGATTTGGTTCTACATATTTATCCTCAAATCTGAAAAAAATAGAGAGAAGGATTTAGAGAAAATATAAATTTACAGATATTCGGAGAGAAACAATGACAGTGGGCTTACTTTTAAATATAAAAGAAACTGTTTTAACTGCAGTTCTTCCTCTCATCAATAGATCTTATGGATTAGAAAAAAAGAACTGGCGCTTTTATTAAGCCATACTTTCAGTAATATTGCTATAACACCGAACTTTTAACTTTTAAGACTTGAAGTGCATTGTTAAGAAAACCACATAAGGTTATTCTATAAAAACTAGTATATAGATATATATATATATATATATATATATATCTATTATATATATATATATATATATATATATATATACAGTTCTTTAATATGCATTTAACCAAAACTTATTTAAATATTAGAAACAGCTACGTCAGTTGTATTTTCTGCCAGACTTAGTTTTACAGTGGAAATAATTAAAAGAAAAAAAATCTTTGGGTTGTAGGCCTAATAGATATATTATGAATTCGGAAAAGAGGCATAAGGAAAGTTGTCATAGCATAGTAACCTTAAACGACTTTTAAGTCAGTGCAATGTGTATTCAAACATTCACGAGACTCGAAGGAAAGCTAGCACGAACTTCCTCTCGACTGGTTTCCCGCCAAGCAACACTTCGAAGCGCAGGCGGTCGAAGCGGAGGCGGGATTTTATAGACATTTAAAACTGCTTCCTCAGTAATGACAATTCCCAACTCCCACCCTAGGTCAGATTAATTTATATCTTCTCTTGCATTATTTCTCCCTGATTACATCGTAACTCCATTAAAGATATTTGTCAGCAGGTTTAAAAACCAGTGTAAGAGGAATTACTATTCATTAAAGCTTTAGCATATATACAGACTAGGCCTATAATACAAAGTATATCACACCTAGGCTACCACGTAAAAATATAAGGCAAAATAAGTAAATGTTCATTACCTGGTTTTTCCTGGACGCCAGCAGTGCAGTCTTCCCTGTTTGGTCGTTGCAAAAAGTCTTCTCGTCACAAAATATAACAGTTTCCCAAACAAAAAATGCTCGCTCTTGGACAGATATTCGAGCGCAAACCGAGAACGATGGTCCATAGCGTCTGTGTAAGTAGAGGCTTGAGCGCAGGTTTCCTACATAGAAGACCAGCTTCTCGAAACGACGTCTTACAGTGTCAACTGATGTTGTATATTTGTTTCTTTCGTTTCACTGAAAATGATGACGAAAACGTGGTGTTTGTAAAGTTAATTAACACTTCGTCTTCTTCTGCGGTTGTGCAGCGGGGTCTCCCAGATCTAGGGTGGCTTTTCAATCCTTCTCCGTCGTTGTATCGTTTTAGCCATCTACACAGTTGTCTTGTTGAATTAAGACGATTAGCTATGTCTTTTTTTGAAAATCTGGCGAGATGCAGCTCAACTATAGCTCTCCTTGTTGGGGGTGACGTTTCCGGTCGCTGTCGGGTTGCTCCAACCATGTTTGGCAAATGACCACAGTTGACGTCATGTTAGGCCACGCCCACAACTACATCTCCGTTACGTTCATTACATTAAATAAATTACTATGATGGCTAACATGTCAAATTCGTTTTAATATTTACGTCTTTTCATATTTACCATGATTAAAAACTAAGGTGTTAATGTTTTTTTCTAATGACCTAGCTATATTTTGATAAAAAATATATAACATATACTATAAAACCATGCTAAATGAACTGTATCTTTTTATGAGCGAAGTTCCAAAATGTTTCGCCGTTGCAATTCAGTGTCATTAGAAATGTGAAGAAGGTAAAGAGTTGCCAGTTAGTCACTTTTTGAACGAAAATCACTGAAATCGGGTCACTCGAGTTTTGCTGCATACTGTACCATATAATTAGGGTTCATCTTCTGAATAGTATAAAGTATATAAATATATATATATATATATATATATTATATATATATATATATATATATATATATATATATATGTATATATATATATGTATATATATATATATATATATATATATATATATATATATATATATATATATATATATATATATATATATATAATATATATATAAATTTCCTTCGTGGCCTATACCTTTATTTATGGATTTATCACGTTCCAAAAGCGAATATACCACAGGAAAATGATAGGCAGAAATCCAAGCACTTCCTTCTTTACTAATACATTGTCAAGAAACGAATGAAATGCATTTGGAAAGAAAGCTATCATGTAAACAAAAAGGTCAAGAATACCAGATAGTTAATTGTCAAAAGGGTAAACATCAAAGAGATAATCCAGGATTATCGGATACCACACGGTCACAAACTTAAACATAGATTACCCTTAACAGTAACTATATATAACGTATACATATAGTCCAAAACATGCAAAAACTGAATATATTAATTTTGTAGCTTATATTTAGCTACAACGTTTTTCCGTTACACAGACATAGAGTTTGAATAAAACAAGACTTAAATTTAGAACATTTCCATTATTTGACTTGATGAAACAAGATGCAGTAATATTCCTTTTAACTGTGTCATTACATGGGATTAAGGCTTGCTTAACTCTAATTAAAATGATGATCTAAATCTCTCATATGTACGAATAATACATTCGATATTTGCCAAGTTTTCACAGAATACTGGTGCTGTTTGAGACGTTGTGAAAGAGACTTACCGGTTTTTCCGTAATAGACTTTATCACACTTTTTGCAAGGGATTTCATATACGTAGCCGGGAAGATCTTTAGGAGAATTTTTTATGACTACACTCTTGACATTAATATTACTGAAAACAACATTTGTGTTAAAAAGCTTTAGAGTTCTAGGAACTTCTATATATCTTTCATCATAGGGTAATTTTAGAATGTTATGCCCCCTAAATTCTAGTTTGTCATTAGTTAAATAAAATATTTTTCTTGCTCTTTTCCATGCCACATCTGCAAAAGCCCATGGTCATTTAAGTTCAAAGGATATATTATAAATAGTTTTAATATCAGCGCCAATAAACTGCGGGCTACAGACACTCAGAGCACTTAGGAACATCCCAGAAAAAAAAAAGTGAATTTAACATTTTGATGGTGATTGGTTTAGTAATAAACAAAAGAAGCAATTTTAGTTGATTCCCTAAAGATTGAAAATGTGAAATTTCTATAATTTCTATGGACAGTTACATCAAAAATGTTCAAATTAAATGTCTCCTCTACAGTAAATTTTATAGAATGGACTAAATTATTG
>NC_061098.1:37909519-37917019 GCF_015104395.2 Macrobrachium nipponense | reverse complement strand
ATGTTTTTTCATGCATGTGAACTGTGCTTGGATAGCATATTTAGCTTGGAGACAGAGTGGCCACACAATTTTACGGGCTCAGCACATTTCTGCTAACCTGCGCAGAGAGGCGCGTTGCATGGGGAGGGTACTAGTGTATACCTCAGAGGGTTCCTCAGACACTGTTCAAGGGGAGATGGGTACTGGAGTATGCCTCGGGGGAGTGTTCTGCCGCTTGACTGAGGGGTGTTTCAACGCTCAGTGGGGGGGGGGGGGGGGGGGGGGGGGGGGGGGGGGGGAAACTTTTTTTTTCTCAGTGTGGGTGAACTCCTCCTTTCCTTTTTTTTTCTTTGTCAGGCTGTTGAAGACGAGTCTGGCCTTGACAGCGAATGCTAGGATATCAGCTGATTGATTAGTTGATGAAGTGAAACGTCCGTAGAGTTCTTTTTTAGAGAAGAGATTTCCTTGCTCATGGATGAAGAGAAAAATAAATAAAAAGAGATTTTTCTTTCCCGTGAATGAAGAGAAAATGGTAGTTAACATGCACGGGATGTGTTGTATGTTTTCCTTGTGCCTTGGAAGACGCAAAATGGGGAGACACAGATAATTATTATTTTTTTATTGTGTTGGAGGGATTACTTTGAAAATGGTGCCGAATGGTGATGCCCGTTGCCGTGAATGGTGTTTGTATGCTGGAGAAATTGTGTGCGTTCGGTAATGCTGGTGCATGATATTTGAATTTCACCCTTACTTGAGATCTTTGCAAGAGAATTATTGCTATGGAGAATTATTATTATTATTAATAATTATTATACTTGAGATGCGTCACGGAAGGGTTGCTTAAGTATAATTATCATTACGGGAGACTTGTTTTGCGAGAGATTTGAGATATTTCATGGGAGATTATTTTATAATTATTACAGATAATTATTCATGGAGAATTATTACAATGATATATGGGAGAACTCTTGGGGTTAGTTATTTGTTGAATTTTTGTAACTTTGGAGAATATTTCAGTAATTCATGAGTGATGAGTTTTGCTGAATCTTGATGAATCTGACTGAATCTTGGTGAATTGTGTTGAATCTTGCTGAACTTTTGCTGGATTTTGTGCTGAATTTTTTGGAGAATGGATAAGCATTAACATTGGTGATATTTTTTTTGTACTGATACTAGTGATTTTTGATGATAGCAAATTTTGGTGATTTTGCGATAATGATATTTCTGATACTGATTTTTTTTATATACTAATACGTTAATGCTATTAAGGGTGGTGAGATCTTTTTTGAATTTGGGAGGAACTAACATCACATTATTATTATTTTTTCTTTCTTTTTTTTATGAGTTCAGCAGATAATTGCTTGACATCTAGTGAGTTACGGGAGATAGTTGATAATGCTGTTGATTTTTCTTTTCTCCTTTTTTGGAAGTTAGCCATCGCTGACACAAGTTTTTTTTATCATGGGTGAATTTGAATTTATTTTTTCTCTCCAGTTGGTGTGAATATTTTTTAATATTTCAGTTCGTGACTTAGAGTCATTATTCGGGAACGTGTTTGTGTTTTAGCTATTTGATGCTGTAGAGAAATTTACGGGCGAATTTTTTGCATGGTTTTGAATGCATATGTAGTGGCACTACATTTTTTTCTCTGGATATTTGTGTTCCAGAAATTGTGAGTTTTCTTACACAATACCTTTGTTGTATTTGTGACAATTTTGTGAGAGATAGGAAACTTGGTTAATTTTTCTAGTGGCCTATGTCGTAGTGCATATGGAGAAGTCTTGGCTAAAACACTTTGAATTTGGAGTTCTGTTATAATGAGTTGTGGGACATTGGTGATTTTTTCTAGAATTTTCTAAGACAGTTTTTATTTGGCGAGTTTTTGCCATTTTTTTAGCAGTTATGCTAAATGGAGAGAGAGTTTTATAGTTTTTGACTATAACATTGAGTTATTCTCTGGAGAATTGAGATATATTATTTGGAGATATAATTGGAGGTATATTATTTTGGAGTTATAATTTGAGATATAATATATTGGAGATATATTTTTGGCCATTTTTGATATTTGCCAATAGTGATGAGAGCTATGTTTAGTTCAATTATTTTGCAGCCATCTTTGTTGCAAATGGAGACACATTTTTGAGGAGATTATGGGGCAATATTTGTGAGCGTGTGAGTTAGTTGCCTTGAGTGCACATTTTTTTGGAGATAGGATTTCATTTTTTTGATATTCCTTTTTGGAGATATATTTTTTGGAGCCTTGTTTTTATTCCACATGGAGTATTGGGGAAATAGAGGTAAATTTTTTGTATTTGACGAATTAAAGGTGACTATTCTTTATTCCTGGAGTGGTGATTTTTTATTAACATATGGCTATCAGAGAATTAAGAGGGAATATGTGGATGTGGTTTTTAACCAAATGGGAAATGGAGAAATTTTTTTTTTTTTTTTTCACCGGAGTGGTGTTATTATTAATATGGTGGCACATAGATATATATGGACCCTTTTTTGTGGTTATGGGAGTTTTTTGTCTTTTCGAGCAAAGAGAAGATTTCTGTTGCTCTTTCTCTTTGGTTTCGTGACTATTTGGAGGCGAGTGGCATTACTGTATTACGAGTCCTATGGAGATGTGTGCATTTGTTATGTTCACAAGTGTATTATTTTTGAAGGCATATAATTGGGCAGAGTCATGTTGAGAGAATAAGTCTTCGAGACAGTTTATTTTTTGGACACATAGTCATTTCTGGAATTAATTTTGTGAAATGTGTCAGTTAGACCCTTTTTCTGTAGAGTCATGAGTTTTCCAAACTTGTGTGTCTGACTAGACATTTTTTTGTGCTGCTGTTTGAGCTCACGTCCGCAAGTGGATTTTTCTGCTGACAAGCGATGTGATGAGCTGTGTGCTGACTCTTTTCCTCTGATGGTGACTGATCAGAATTTTTGTAATATCTGGAAATGTTGACAATAGCATTTCACGAAACGCATATGTGAGAGTTTGCTTTCTGGACATGTCCAGTCGATAAAGTTGCGATGTCGAGAAATTCCGTAACTTTACATGGGGCATTTCTTGGGGAAAAACACGGGGGGTTATGCATATTATACATGTATTATGTATTTTGTGATTGGGGAAATCTACTTGGGATTATTTTTTTTTTCTTCTTCTTCTTCCTTTTCCTACGAGAGATATAATTGGGGATTGAGGTTAAATGGCATTTCTTTTTGGACGGGAGATGTGATTTATCGGGAGTTGTTATTTACGTAAATGGGAGTTTGACATTAAGTCTTATTGTAATTGATTGTATGAGCAGTAAAGGGTTTTTTGCTGTTAAACATTGGAGATTTTTACTGATTGTGTGGGTTGTTTAGATATCAGAGCTTGAGAGAATATTTTTTGGGTCTGGGTTTGTTACGTGATTTTTTTTCCTTGTGCTCATTACGATTTTTTTCTTTTTTTTTTTAATTATGAGAACATTCGAGTTTGAAATGTGAGTGCAGAAGTCCGCGGAGTTGCTGTGATTTCTGAGTTGTGTGTGTGCTGATGTGTGAGTTTGGGGAATTGAGTTGGAGAACTTGATGTTTTTTTTCTTTGAGACTTGTGATAATGACTTATCATTTAGTAGTCATATTAAAGGGAGTTAATTGGGAGACGTTCAGTTAGTATTTCTGACTTTTTAGATCATTGTTTGATAGAAGTAGTATGTCTGGGGTTAATTCTTTTTAGATTGACCAATGACTTGACTGACATACTAACACACCAAAAAGTCGTTTCCCAACGCTAGCAAGATGTTCACCAGCCGTGCAGAGAGGTTGCTGTCATTTTGTCCGTGGTGATCACGGGAGTCTACAGAATTCTACAGCGTGTCTTTTGGGGATCTGCAGAAGTTGTGAGAAGTCTTCTACGATGAGGGAGGCATTCCGTCTTCCTACAGTTAGCTACAGTCTGCTACAGTTAAGCAGCTAGTTGCAGACAAGCAAAGAGGTATATTCAAGAATCCATAATGAGAGAAATTCTAGTGTTATTTGGAGATAGAAGCGTAACAGACTTTATTTTATAATGCCAGAGACGTGCAGTTATTACTTATATTTTATTTTAAGCCGGCCAATGTGTTTTATATTATATAAGCTAATTTGTTTGACAATTTTGCTAGGCGGGAGCTAGCATTTCGAGATGGCCGAGCGGTATAAGGCCTAGGGTTATGATAATGATATATTGCCAATATGTTTGCTGTGACCTATTGGAATGTGGAGAAGCAACGACCTGAGGAAAGCTGACCAATGGTTTCTGTCGGTGGCGTGAGATAAAACTGCATAGTAAGACAAGTCAATATACAACAGTTTATGAACTCTTCTCAAAGTGCCTTTGGGAAACTGGTTGCAGCCAGTAATTATGAGGCGCTAACGAAGTGTGCGTTCGTAAGTGCGTGTGCGCCTTTTCCTGTTAAAATGTATGATACACAAGTCTATGGGGGATTTGGCTTAGAGGCGGCTTTGAGAGAAAGGCAAGATGCCGTGGTGCTCTCCGAAGTGTAAGGCAAGATGCCGTGGTGCTCTCCGAAGTGTTTTTTATTAAATGTGTGAAATAGTCCGGCTGCTTGGGTGGGTTTTGAACTTTTTTAGCCAAAGAGTGGCTTGTTATCTATTTGACATTTTTATAAGGATATCTAATCTTTAATCTCTGATTGTTAAACTTGTGTGTGTACTTATGGGGTGCTTCTATGTCTTTGAAACAGACGGTTCTGGCAAGGAACCATGGGGGACTGAGGGAGTCCCGATGGATAATAGACATTTTGGTGTGACTAAATACAGTTTAGACATTTTACTGTTGGGGTTTTTAAGTTAGTCAGTAAGACTTGGATCATTATCTTTTGTTACTTAATAAATGTTTATTTTATGATGCAACTCTCTCATTTTAATTACCTGTTAGAGTGGAGAGAGAGAGAGAGAGAGAGAGAGAGAGAGAGAGAGAGAGAGAGAGAGAGAGAGAGGTATCGTGCTAGACAGAGAGAGAGAGGAGAGTATCGTGACCCCTCGAAGAGAGAGAGAGAGAGAGAGAGAGAGAGGTAGGTATCGGTGCTTATAGAGAGAGAGAGATTGAGAGAGAGAGAGAGAGAGAAAGAGAGAGAGAAGGAAAGTCCGCGGCAGCCGCTGGTTGTTTGTTGTTTGCCTGACACTCGAGTTACACGTTTACCAAATGAATAATGAGGATTATACCTTCATAACCTCCTTACATATATATACATATGTATATATATTATGATATAATATATATATATATATATATACTATATATATATATATATATGATATATATATATAGTATATATATATATATATATATATATATATATATATATATATATATAAACAGTGTTCCAGTTCAGATTTCATTCATCCTTGCCTATATGCAAGTTGCCCCTGTGAACTGGAAGCCTCGATTCTCTCTAAACCCCTATTTGCTCCTATTGGCTGCTTTGGATTTACTCTCCACAGGGAGCCCTGGATGAGGGTGTGGCCTACCCAGGCGAGATTTTAAAAGAATGGGGCCACAGCAGCTCTCTCTCAGAACTTCCTCAGACTTTCTCAATCCCTGTAAACTCCACTTCACCCCATTTTGCTCCCCTGCCTTCTCTGGGGATCCCACAAGTGTTCTTATACCTCCATAGTGCACAAAAAAATATCAGCAGATGAGAAGACTACAGACCCAGATTTCCAGGTTACTGTGATTGTAAATTTAGTGCAGTCAATGAATCATTTTTCCCTCATTTCTGTATTTTATTTCCATTCCTCCAAGGCGACTTTCCCCCTTCTTTGATCAGCTTCTCACTACCCAATTTTGGCTTAATGCTGTGATCAATTCTCTGGCGATACTAGTAAAAATCCCCCTAGTTAATTCAAGCATCGTAATAGTCCTTTCTGTGTAAATTCCGGTCATTTCATGCCCCTTGAGTGGGTTGTAATATTTTATGCTAAGAGCAAGTAATGTGTAATGTTTTCCACGTGTTCCTCTCCTTAGTACCGATGCTAGAATCCAATCTCTTTGCAGATGAGCACTGTGCCGATTGGTGGGAGAAATTGGGAACCCTTAGGAATAAGGCTTGCATTGAAATAAACCATTTTGTGCAAATTCTGATCTACAATGTCTGGTTCATTTCCCAGCCACATGATTCCGGTGGACTCACAATCAAACACCTCATTAATTCCTGGATCTACCTGTAACTTAATGTAAATATAGTTCATTTAAAACTAAAGTCCAGTGTTTATGCAAATTCCTAATTTTTCAGTAATATCGGCCTTCTGCCGTAGATTTTTTGTTTGTAGTAACTCTTGTCCCTCAAGGCAAGGCCATTTTTACGAGTGTTAGAGTACATTCTCATGGATGGAACGAGCAGTTATTACAATCATACATATATATATATATATATATATATATATATATATATATATATATATATATATATATATATATATATATATATAGTATATTGTCACATGCATTTATTCATTGCAATGCAGGGCAGACTCAGTAATTTACATTTTTGAAAGAAAGCTAAAATAAAAGTTTTCAGGTTGCTAGGACTACACGAGAAGTATCTTAAATGACACTTCCTATCAATTAGCGATTCACTATGTAGGGCACCCTCACAGAAATCTCCTACCTACTTCGCCCTCTCATCCTTAATGTCCTGCCATTGTACTTCCACTGTCTCCTCCGTGTGTGTGCTGTCTCGATTCCTTTTTTCAGGACACCTGCATCTTGGATTGTCAACAAGACACCAGCATCTTGGACTGTCAACAAGACACCAGGCTAAAGCACTGATTAGGCATCGGAAAGTTAACGGTAAACGGCCACCTTGGATACAGGTGGGAAAGCAAAAAGGACCAGCATATAATGTGGGGTCAGAGGTCACTGGCAAGAGAGTTCATGACACATTGTCAGTCTGCCTTTTCTGACCACCCGGCACCTCTCCCACAAAGTGGCCTTTAGATGTGCAAATAGGATCTGTCCTTACTATCTCCTGGTAGTAAATTCAGTCTGGCTCAACATCAAGACCTCTATCTCCAGGATAAAAGGTACAATGAAACCTGGAATTGTCTGGGAAACATATTCGACTATACATCTTAATTTGCAACCTCCTTCGGAGTCTACGTGAAGTGGTGTAACCTTATATGTGTAAAGTAACTCAGATGTGTTAACCAGTTTGTATTTTAGTTTCTTTCGAGTGTCTTCCCTCTCAGCCTTCAGCATTCCCCAGTTAAACGTGTTAATTGTTTCGCAATCAGTGAGAGTGCTCTTGTATCACAGAATAGGTGATTGAATAGCTGTGTGTCAACTGCCACCCTCGGTGCCCTTCTCCCCATTTTTCCTGTGAGAATAATCTAGATTTTACATCTGAGCAGATATTTGAATTGTAACCCTATGTTACACGGTTCTATTTATTCTTAGTCTAACTTTATCAGTTCTTAAACCTAGTGTGGTTATCTATGTGCCTGTAGATGATGAATACTCCGTACAGTTGGAGA
>NC_061098.1:37892019-37904519 GCF_015104395.2 Macrobrachium nipponense | reverse complement strand
CATCCTACAATACCCAATACATCGCCCCCAGTGTATTTTGAAAGCATACAAGTTCCCCTAGCGTGATGTAGTCTAATATTTGCTTGATGCAAGCGTATGTTTGAATACAGATTCTTTTCCCGTAAAGGCACCCTAAGCTTCCTTTCAGAGGGTCTAGGATTCAAGGGGAAGGATCCTAAATCAGAGTTCCTGAAATAAAATTACGGAATTACTGTGTGATCAGTACTTTTAAGAGTGATCCATAAGAGCAATGTGGGCTCTAGGATATAGAAAAACTTTATACATACAAACAAAGATGATATATATATATATATATCGATATATATATATATATATATATATATATATGTGTGTGTGTGTGTGTGTGTGTGTGTGTGTGTGCATACACAAAGAGAGAGAGAGAGAGGAGAGAGAGAGGGTATCGTGGTAATTTTGGCCCATTAATCCAAAGTTTTCATATCCTATAGTTTTTATTACCCACTGCAGTAACAGCGATAGAATAATACACACACACACACACATATATGTATATATATATATATATATATACATATATTATCCTGCAGATAATCTTCCTTTAATCTTCTTAAGCGTTGGTTGAATGAAAACTTTGTCGATGATATCTGAGTCCCATGCTCCCTTTGAGATATTCATTACCAGCCTCTCTTTAATCAAGGCCGATTCCATCATTTGACTCTTGTACCGGCAGTTGCTGCTATAAATTATATGTGACAAATTCCAGTTTATTCTATGGTTATGTTCATTTATATTTTGCTGAAAATAGCCGAGTTCTGTGTGTCCATACCTAACTGACTGTTTGCGCTGTATTAATCTCTGGGGAAGTGATTTTCCTGTAAATCCGATGCAAGATTGGTCACAGTCCAGGCATGGGATTTTGTAAACGCCTGTGTCCTTGGGGGATGTCTTTTGTTGGACTTAATCAGAGATTTGGCTAAGGTGCTTAGGTAAGTAAATGCAAAAGGGTTAGATTTTCCGAGGGTCTGGGTCACCGTCTCAATCCTGTCCAGGTGCGGAATTTTTATTTTTTTGTTGGGTGTGTCTCTGGTCATGTCTTGGGGGGTCGGTAGAAAATTACGTTTGCTTTGTGAATTGCTTTCTCAATTATATGGTTAGGATACCTTAAAGACGAAAGCTGCTTACGAATTAGTTAAAATTCTTTTTCCAGGAAATCTGGGGAACAAATTCATAAAGCTCTTAAGAATAGGTTGCTGGCTATGCCTATCTTGATAGGAATGTTCATGATAGCTATAATGTAACTTTTCTCATTCATCTACCTGAAGAGGGAAGCACCAGTCTCTGAAATATAGTATTTATCTCTTTATATTTTGGTGTTCTTATGGTCTCCTTTTATTAGATATATACATATATATATATATATATAATATATATATATATATATATATATATATATATATATATATATATATATATATATATATATATATATATATATACAGTTACCCATGGGATTCGCAGGGATAGAGACCACAACACCCTGTAAATAGCTAAAATCCGAGAATACCTGAGACCCCTCTAGAAATGCTTATAACTACCTATTTTGATACATCATACAGCAAGTATTTTAATAGTTTTATCACAAAAAATGCCTTTAGTCCCAAAAATAATATTAAAATACATTGATTCGTGAATACCTAAGTTTTCTGTGATGCATGTTCCACATAAGAAGATTCTGTCGAATAACGGTTAAAAGATAAGTCTATTACTTAGTTTAACACAACCAACCACTTAAGTCTGAATAACAATGCTCTCCTAGGGCTGGCAGTGAAGGAATTTCGGATTAAGATTTTTTACATGGTTAGGACCCACCAATTGGTTACATTAATGCAACGGACCATACAGCTTATTATCTTGGGTTATCCCGAACCACATTATATCAATTTCTAATCACCAGAAATTAAGATGTTTTCTGTATTTCCAGTGGACATATAGTAATCTTATATAATTACTTATATTGAAATATATAGGAATATATATATAATAATAGTATATATAGCTATAATACTATAATTATATATATTAAATTAACATTACTTAAGTACTTATCATATACAATATTTAGTTATATAGCCTAATATATTATATATATATATATAATATCTATATATTACTTAGTAACAACTGGTTCTGTCATTTGCTTACGGTGTAGTATTGTAATAAACAAACAGTTATTGCCATTAGTGGGAAACAATTGACAAATGTGGCCAAAATTTTACACCCTCCGCTCATCTATCTCAACTCTTCTCTCCTCTCTCTCTTCATCTCTCCCCCCATCTAAAGAAAAGGAATTTAGACCATATTCCATCACACTGGTAAGAATAATTTTCTGAACGCGATCGGTTGATATTTACCTTTGCCTTCTTGAAGTGACTATGAAGACCACAGTCCTCCTTTTTTCGAAAAAATTTCGAAAAAAGCCCAGCCCAAAGCAAACAACAAAAGCATGTTTTTTTCACTAAAAAGCCCCCAGCCCGTACCCCCAATCCTTTTTTTAAAACAATATTCATATTTTGAGTTAAAATGAAAGGCACTAACATCAGACCTCACATATAGCAGTTAGAAAAGCGTGAATCCACACCGATACGGAATCCAGTAACTGTATATGAGTTTGTTAAGCAAACACACTGTCAACTCCTAGAAAACTACTACCGACATGAGAGCAAAACATTGAATGTTTATTGAGTACAAAGTGGAAAAGTCTAAACATTGGTTTGTAGCAATGCTTTTGCCTGGTTTGACAATAGTTTCTTTCAACAATTGGGTTTTTAAATTTGTTTTGCAATATAGCTTTCAGTAATGGCTTTTTGGAATAAAAATGTGTTTTTTTCGACAATGGAAGAAGTCCCAATTTAATTGAATGGGTTTGGGATATGATTCGGTTCTTTGTTGGTTTCGATAACGAACTATTCTACGTTTATTCCCCTCATTAGTGAATAAAGCTTTGTATAGAAATAGGGTCCTGTATTGTTAGGCATGTTGTACATTGTATTCGTACGTCCAGGTAGAATGATCTATTTTTGGCTAAAGACATCTTACTTTCTATTCGCTCACCAATACGTAATTAATTACTTTTACAGAAAAAAAAAAATCAATACAATTTAATTTCCGTTTAACAAAAATCCCAAGAGATTTATCACTCTCTAAACTACCAAGATTTGTTTTTCGATATTTGTTTTATCTTGCCACTCATTTCTACTCATCCCAAGTCGTGATAAGTATATCTTAGTTTAACCAGACCACTGACATGATTACCAGCTCTCATAGGGCTGGCCCAAAGGATTAGATATTTTTACGTGGCTAGGAACCAATTGGTTACGGCAGAGCGAGGTATCGAACCCGGACCCTAAGATCAGTAGTCGAGCACGTAACCGACACGTCCAACGAGGAACTGGTAATGACTACGCCATGTCATAGAGAAGAAATAATCCCTTATAGAGTGCCTGGTGATCTATTGATAAATTCCAGTAAGATGTCTGAATAAGTGGCCGAATTGTTATGTGTCACTTAATACCATATGATGTAATTACAAATCAATCATCAACTGTACTGGTATTAATTTCAATGCAGTTATATTTATTTACAAAATAGTATCGATTAAAAGACTATTTGAGGAACCCCGAAAGACATGAAAGAGAGAGAGAGAGAGAGAGAGAGAGAGAGAGAGAGAGAGAGAGAGAGAGATTTCAACTTTATCTTGTGGCAGATAGACTTGCTGCCTAGTTGAGAGAGAGAGAGAGAGAGAGAGAGAGAGAGAGTGAGTTGTTGAAGTAAATAATAGCTGAATCAAGGAAATAAACAAACAGCCACGTAAATAAATAACACCATGTCAGAAATGGAAAAAAAGAGAAAAAAACTTTGTGCTCAAGTTGCTGTTGTTATTATTGAAGCGATAGCAAACCCTCAACTTTTGATGAGAAATGCAGACCTTCGATTTCCATGACAGAGGAACGTCGACTTTTATGAATTTATTACGGGGGTCCCGTTCTGGGGTTGGGCAATAATATTTCAGCTGTTAATATTCGCATAAAGATTCTACTTTAACAGTTGAAATGATGCTTTGGGTAAAAATGACCTTGACAACTTATAAATGCCTCGAATTGTTGGTATGCTTTTATGTCTTCCGTTCGACTGTTAATGGATACGTTCTTTGGAGAAAGGCAAAGTTTGTTATGATAGCTTTCAAACATTTTTATTTAGCCAACTGTTATTTCCAGGATTGATTGAATGGGGTTCATCTAGCGCTGTAAGGGAAATTCCTATTATCTTCTGAGCAGGTCAAACTGATGCTACTGCTCCTTGTATCACATTTTTAATAAGAGTAGATCTCACGAGAAAGACCTCGTTATTTGAAAATTAAGAAGCATTCTAAATAAAGCTATTAATATATAATTTTCTATATTTTCAGTTAAATCCAACTGAGATATATTTAATATATGTCTCTTCTATGTTTCTAAAGTTTGCGGAACTTAATGGCAAAAATAAATAAAATATGAATGGTTACATTTTCGTTTTTATCTGTTAATAATTTATTTTTACCAGTAGCTGCACTCGTCCCTCGGACCTGTTATCGAACGCACATTACCTTCTAAATGACCTGGATGTACATCTTTTGCCAGCCAGAGCTACTGTGTCACTGAGTGGCTCAGTCAGGCACTGCCGGCCGACGGCAGGCACATACATGTTGCCAAAGTTTGCTTGGGAAAGATTTTCTTTGTGAGCCCCTTTAAACAGCGATGATAAAACTCTGATATTGATGTTATACGCGTTAGCAGTCACAGCTAACAAATGTTAATGCAGTTAGGCCAATCTTTGACTCATGGGCCTTTATTTCCAAAGGGGGGCCTGCTCCCTTTGCTATCAAGGTCGGGGTTGGTAGGCTAAGACCCCTTTCCCCCCTGATAGGTAAGTCGAAAGGGTGTATCTTGGCCCCTTTTTATTTATGGGAAACCCTTGGCACCCCATTACCAGGGGGTAGGTCCCCCTTGCTACTGAGGGTACCTTATGGCCCCCATATTGTGGGGAGCCCTGTTTTAAACCTATAGAAACACTTCTACATAGTTGTCAACTCGCAATTGTAAAAAAATGAAGGAGTATGAAAAAAAGTGGGGTTATGACCCGCCTCAGAATAAAAACGGCCATTTGTATTCAGCCTCCCTTCCTGTGGAGGAGGGGAGTCTGTGGTGATAATTTGGTATCCCTAGCTTTCATAGTCTGGTCGTGCATAGCGAACAAACAAACAAACAAAAACAGACAGAAAACGGACAGAAATTGTCTTTTATGTATATAGATTTATTTTCATGTTGATTTTTATCTATCGAGAAATCTATTCATAAATATATTTATCTATTTATTTTATATGTATGAATAAAACTCAATTCTTAAAATCTCTACTGAAAATGTAAACTCCAAAACACTTGGAAAGAATATTGCGTATTGACCGTCGCAACCTCTGGCACCAAAGGTAAGCCACCTTGATTACACCTGGACAGGTGAACCAGCCCCGCCAATCGCCACGCTGCAGATAAGGACGGAATACCTGGGCCGTTCCATTCATCATCCGAAAATTCACGATTCAAAACCCGAGCATGATAATGTCCATAGAGAGAGGAAGAGCTGAATAGCACAGTAAAATGGTTGTGGTTTTTAAGTGTTTCTGGTTGCAGCTGAAACAGAAGTCTCGAAGTTTCGTTAAAGTTTTCGAAATGATTAAAGAAATATATGGCTGGTTATAGCGATCTTAAGACTTTCGTATTACTGAAATATGTGTTCAAAAAGACAATTGTTATGATGTTTTAGACATTAACGTACCAATTCATTCGTATTTACCTGTGCCTAACATTTCTCCTTCTTAACATAAATGTCAGTAATGTGAAGTCTTACGATTTATCATACATCACGACAAAATTCCCAATTTCTATAACTTCCAAATATTCAGTGAAATGCAAGAACTTCTGTTTAACCGAAGCCAAAGCCACGAAAAATCGAACACAATTCTCTGCGAGACGTAAACAAATCTATCTACATAATTGCATACAACCTCTTCATTTCTTGATCCGTAACTGTAGACGCCTCGATAAATCAGGTTGAAAGGTCGGATTTTATAATGTATGTCTATATATGAGTCTCTGCCTTGGTTTACAGCCTAAGTTCATCATTTATCAAGCATTTAAGGTTCGAAGGTCAAAGGTTTGAGAAGCGAAAGGTCACTGATAAGGAAGGAAACACTTTCGTGTTTGATTAAAAATTCAAAACAATGCTTCTTCTCTGCCCAACTTTTGTCCCATCTTGCCGGACTTTGACAAGGTCCAGTGGGTTAAGGCTTTCTGTTGAATGTGGAATCTCTGTCTTTTTGTTCTTTACCTTTTCTGTTTTGTTTTATTTTCGTGTGTGTATGTGTGTGTGTGTGTGTATTGAAAGAGAGGAGAGAGAGAGAGAGAGAGAGAGAGAGAGAGAGAGAGAGAGAGAGAGATGCCATACGGTGATTAAAACCATGATGTACTGACGAATTACAAGACAAAGATAGAAAATCGTAAGTAAATGGTTCAAAAAATTATATATGAAGTTGATCGAAAATTGGGTGTTAATTTATGAAAAACTTAATCAGGTATCAAGTAAGTGACATAGAAAAACTAATAAGTAAATAAATATATCTCTACCTAAATTTGTTTAAAAAAAAAGCTATATACTTCAAGTTCATATAGTGTCGCTACACTGAAAAAAAAAAAAAAAAAAAAAGCAATATGAGGAAAACGATGCACAAATTTGGCCGATTAAACGGGTAACATTCCATGAACTTGACTGGAGGGGTAAACTTGTTTTGACTGTATAAGCGATCTTTTGATTATGTGTTATTACACCAAATCGGTGACCGAAATAACTTCAACCCTCTGTTAATTGTGACTCTAATTAAAGCCGGGGTACGAAACGGGAAAGGTTGAATCACTTTCAACATGTTACGACCTCGTCAGAATCATTGTCAGTTATGGACTGACGAGGATCAAGAGAAACTACAAATTAGAAATGAGGGGTTTACAGACTGAGGTACAAATTCTCCAAGAGGGAAAATGGATAAGAAACACCTTTCGTAGTGAGATAAAATGAAGGTTCACATCTTTGTGAGCAAGAGAAATCCGGGCAAGAATTATGAGGGAGGTCGAAAAAGGGAAAAAAGAAAAAGCTTGTTAGCAACGATGAGGACGGCTGGAAAGATGAAGGAAGACGCTGGGGAAGAATGTAGTCTTTAGTTCAAGAAAAATCAGTTCCGAGATTATGAAAGAGGAAAAATAAAAAAATTGCAGAGAAGTAAAGTTGTTGCAATGAAGAAAAAGAAAATAAAATTAGCAATTTTTTGAAACTTTAAATTAATTACAAGTTGTTCAGGGAGGTAAACCCACTTAAGTACCGCTTCATTTCTTCCAGCAAGAGCTGCCAAATGACTTCCAGTGCGTCATTTCACAAAGAGAACCACCACTTTCATAAACAAGAGAGAAACAATATTAAAATCATCCGCGTTATGGGAGAATTAGTACCTTTCAGAATCTCTGCCTTTCAGAGTAATGTCGGCTGTCAATGCGGTTGAAGTTTTGCATTTTTCTTCGTAATTCGGGACCTGATTCTCTTATTGACAGCACCTTGATTTGTCGTTACCCGTCGCGTTCCCGGGCTATCATATAATCAACCTCTCACTGACAGACCGGGCTCAAATAAACCGGTCTGATTTTGAGATATCAGTTCGCCCTATCACTTTTAGTTTGTGATATGAATCCAGAATGAATTTGTCTGATATGTTTCTTCGTGTGATAGGAATCTGAAATCAAGTTTTCGTCGCAATAACAGTTCTGATTTTCGTAATTTTATGCCAGCACGGGCTCTTGCTTCGATTTCGTGCGAGCAAATCGTGACAATCCAATTTCGTTAAATATCGTGTACCTCGTGAACGGATTTCAAGCAGACGCTACTGGAGGCCGGAATATCATAACGAAAAAGAAAAAGTAAAAAATGCGCAGCAGTTTCTCCGGCGCAATCGAGTTTCTTGTTTCTGTTGTGGCCTCAGCCAATGCCCATGAAACTCAGCCATGGTCCGGTGGTGACCTATGCTATTGGTACCTATTGCGAAGTCGGAATACGGTTATAGCTAAGCCTAACATAAATAATGAAATATATATATAAGTCGAGGGCTGCAATTTGGTAAGATTGATGATTAGAGGGCGGATGATCAACGAACCATTCTGCAGCCTTCTATCCTCGGTAGTTCTTATTAAATAAGATAAGGTTAATGGTATGCTTTACAATAATCGTACTTCCGACACCGCTGTAGGTATCAATAACAGACAGACAAAGGTGGCGCGGCGCAATAGTTTTCTTTTACAGAAAACCAAAAAGTTTACGCTGTGACTTTTACCGAAGTTTATTGCTTACCTGAGAGAGAGAGAGAGAGAGAGAGAGAGAGAGAGAGAGAGAGAGAGATCTTGTGGGCAAGAATAACGAGGAGCCACATGTCACGGGAAGGTGACAAATCGGGTCCCCAAGGTTTTCCTAATCCTATCCACCTCCCTTTCACACCTACCTTTGCTACTCTTTGTCTCTTGCTCCCTTCTGTTTCCCGTTTACTTCTGTCATTTTTCCTCTTCTCCGACGTTTTCTCATCTCGTTCTTTCTGTCCGTTCCATCATTCTTTGCTAATTCGTAGAAGAGTTGTAATTCTTAAAATGCTTCCTTGAACTGAATGGTTCCGCACCTACCAGCGAGATCCCCCCTCTCACTGATTTACGTAGAGTGAGTGACAACCTGCTTCTCTCTCTCTCTCTTTCTCTACGATGGTCCTCGTCGTTTCCGACCTTCTTCAAGCGTTTAATCACAGGAAGGCTCTGGAGATAGGCTACTGACGGTCTTTGAATGCATTACTCGCAACAAAAATTAGAACGCTAGCCCCGAAACAACCATTTTGAACGCTGTCAAGATACCAACCTTGCAATAAACATTTGAGGGGGATCCCTAAACCAACCATTTGAAACGCAGCCCCCCCCCAAAAAAAAAAAAAAAAAAAACAAAAAAAAAAAAAAAAAAAAAAAAAAAAAAAACAATCACATGGACGCAAATATTTGAATGTTATCCCGAAACAATCATTCGGACGCAATAAAGGAACCAGGCATCTAAACCCATAACAAGCCGCAGTCCTTCGAAGTAATCCCTTAAGCAGAGAATTTAAACACCATTCGTCAAAACATTGAACGCTACTTAATATAAAGAACTCACTCAATAAAGAACGCACTCAAAACATCTAATCTGGTAGCGTTTAATTCGCCAGCTTTACGCGAGTGCAAAAAAAAACAAAAACAAAAAAAAAACAAACAAACTCCACCTGAAATATTAATCTTGTGGAGTTCAATCTACCAACCTTACATCAATAGCAATATATATATCATATATAATATATATAATATAATATAATTATATATATATTATATTATTATATATATATATATTGAATATTTAAAACACGCTTTTATTATAAAACAGCACTAAACAGTAAAAATATTTTTTTTAGAAATTGATCATATCGACAAAAATAAGAGTGGCGCTAAGGATTGAATGAAATCCTACGATAAAAAAAAAAAGATAAAGATTTTCTTGAAGCATTTCCTTTCATATTTGGCGCCCACGCTTTTATTCTTGTAGACATGATTAATCGTAAGAAAATCCTAATGTGCTTCAAAAAAATGATTTTTTACTGTTTAGTGCTTTTTAATAAAAGCGTGTTTTATATTTCATGTTTATGTTTTTGTATTTCATATATTCTAGTTTTGGCAAAAACTATAACAGATTTATGACTGCAGCTAACAAGCCAAAGAAGATTTGAAAAATTCGTGGATGTTTTACATATTCTATCGAGTCAAAAAAGGTGTGGAAAATCTGGAGATTTTCACACAAATCCTGAGGAGATACTGGGAGAGGTCACTATAGGGTCACTAGAGGTCACTGCTGACCTACTGATCGTGTAAGGTTGTGTTGTCACCGAGATTGAGTAACCATGCAACATCGGTCCATCGGTCGAGGGGAACAAGTCGAAAATTGGGTTACAAGTTTTGACCCAAACAGACAGATGCAGAAGTCAATTTTTTTTTTTAAATAAAAAAAGGCTGTAATAAAAGAAAAAATACTTTGAGCGTTCAATAACGAACTCACTTTAAAACCCCCCAAGAGTAAAAATAAGGAAAGAAAAAGGTTTCTATTAAAATTCCTCAGAGTCAGGTACTAAACAGTCTTTGATCCTCACTGTTTGGGAGAACTTGGCGCCAGGGAATGTATACATTTCGGGATGGGCTGCGTATTTACTTATTTACTTATCTCTCTCTCTCTCTCTCTCTCTCTCTCTCTCTCTCTCTCTCTCTCTCTCTCTCTCTCTCAAGCTTTCGGCACTAAGTGCCTCAAAATATTTATGCACAATCATTTCTGCAGAACAGGAAGATCTTACTTTATAAATATGCTTTCTTAGACACTCTCGTACCCGGAAACTTTTCGTGAACGCATAATTCTGTTACATTTTGGCCCACCCAACCCCTCACGCCCACACACTCCCTCTGTGACCTCTCTCTCTCTCTCTCTCTCTTCTCTCTCTCTCTCTCTACTGCATTGTCCTTTAGGAAAACGCATATGAAAAAATACCACAAGGAAAATATCGCTTTTCAAAATATACTAGATTTGAACATTTCTATTAATTTCACTCGTTTCATCATACATCCATCCGACAAAGAATACGATTGGAATGTTGTAGAAAATCATTGCTTGGCTCTCAGTTTGTTTTATTTTCATTTATTCCCGTCATTATTTTTTCTCCGCTCATTTACATATATGAAATGCAATTTTCTTCATAATCAGTCTTCAAAGACAATTTCTCTATCTTGTTTTTATTATTAAATGTTTTTCACTTACATCTTTCATAACTCTGCCGTTCGTTTAAAAACTGAGCGCAAAATATTATAGTTTTATTCCAAACTTTATTTTGTATTTCTAAATTTTCATATATCTGTGACCTGTCACCAATATTCCTTAGGAAATTTGCTCTGACAGTTTTGTTTAAAATCAAAGATTGAGGTTCAGAGTGAAATAATAAACTTAATAACAGTCTATAACCACATTTATAACATAATACGATTTTGTTCTTGATTATTATTCACTTTACAGCTGAAAACTCTTATTATTATTATTATTATTATTATTATTATTATTATTATTATTATTATTATTAGTATTATTATTATTATTATTATTATTATTATTTTTTTTTTTTTTTTTTTTTTTTTTTTTGCTCTATCACAGTCCTTCAATTCGACTGGGTGGTATTTATAGTGTGGGGTTCCGGGTTGCATCCTGCCTCCTTAGGAGTCCATCACTTTTCTTACTATGTGTGCCGTTTCTAGGATCACACTCTTCTGCATGAGGCCCGGAGCTACTTCAGCCTCTAGTTTTTCCAGATTCCTTTTCAGGATCTTGGGATCATGCCTAGTGCTCCTATGATTATGGGTACGATTTCCACTGGCATATCCCATATCCTTCTTATTTCTATTTTCAGATCTTGATACTCTTATCCATTTTTTCCCTCTCTTTCTCTTCAACTCTGGTGTCCCATGGTATTGCGACATCAATGAGTGATACTTTCTTCTTGACTTTGTCAATCAACGTCACGTCTGGTCTGTTTGCACGTATCACCCTATCCGTTCTGATACCATAGTCCCAGAGGATCTTTGCCTGATCGTTTTCTATCACTCCTTCAGGTTGGTGCTCGTACCACTTATTACTGCAAGGTAGCTGATGTTTCTTGCACAGGCTCCAGTGGAGGGCTTTTGCCACTGAATCATGCCTCTTTTTGTACTGGTTCTGTGCAAGTGCCGGGCATTCACTTGCTATGTGGTTTATGGTTTCATTTTTCGTATTGCACTTCCTACATATGGGAGAGATGTTATTTCCGTCTATCATACTTTGAACATATCTGGTTCTTAGGGCCTGATCTTGTGCCGCTGTTATCATTCCTTCAGTTTCCTTCTTTAGCTCTCCCCTCTGTAGCCATTGCCAATTGTCATCGCTGGCTAGTTCTTTAGTCTGTCTCATGTATTGTCCGTGCATTGGTTTGTTGTGCCAGTCCTCTGTTCTTTCTGTCTTTCTCCTGTCTCTGTATATTTCTGGGTCTTCGTCTACTTTTATTAGTCCTTCTTCCCATGCACTCTTTAGCCACTCGTCTTCACTGGTTTTCAGATATTGGCCCAGTGCTCTGTTTTCGATGTTGACGCAGTCCTCTATACTTAGTAGTCCTCTCCCTCCTTCCTTTCGTGTTATGTATAGTGTGTCCGTATTTGCTCTTGGGTGTAGTGCTTTGTGTATTGTCATTTGTTTCCTGGTTTTCTGATCTATGCTGCGGAGTTCTGCCTTCGTCCATTCGACTATTCCTGCGCTGTATCTGATTA
>NC_061098.1:37881151-37891519 GCF_015104395.2 Macrobrachium nipponense | reverse complement strand
TCGATAAATCAGGTTTGAAAGGTCAGGTATTATAACGTATTTGTCTTCATATGAGTCTCTGCCTTGTTTACAGCCTAAGTTCATCATTGATCAAGCATTTTAAGGTTCGAAAAGTCAAAGGTTTTGAGAAGGCGAAAGGTCACTGATAAGGAGAAAACCGCTTTTGTGTTTGATAAGGATCAAACATGCTTCTCTGTGGCTACATCTGGCCACCTGGCGGACTTTGGCAGGTCAGGTGTAAGGTTTCTGTAGAATGTGGAATCTCGGTCTTTTTTATTCTTACCATTTCTGTTTTGTTTTATTTTCGTGTGTGTGCGTATGTGTGTTGAGACAATGCAGTACAGAGAGAGAGAGAGAGAGAGAGAGAGAGAGAGAGAGAGAGAGAGAGAGAGAGATGCCATACGGTTAATAAAATCATGATGAACTGACGAATTACAAGACTAAGATAGAAGAATCGTAAGTAAATGGTTCAAAAAAAATGATATACTAAGTTGATCGAAAATTGGGGGTTCATTTTGAAAGAGATCTAATCAGGTATCCAGTAACTGAGAGAGAAAAATTGAATAAGAATATATATATCTATATATATATATATATATATATATATATATATATATATATATATATATATATATATATATCTATATATAAATAAATTTGATTAAAAAAAAGCTACTTTAAGTTCCTATAGTGATGCTATACGTTAAAAAAAAAAAAAAAAAAAAAAAAAAAAAAAAGAAACAGCAACATGAAGGAAAACGTGCACAAATTTGGACCGATTAATTAAACGGGTAACATTCCATGAACTTGACTGGAGGGGTAAACTTATCTTGACTCTGTATAAGCGATCTTTTGATTATGTGTTATTACACCAAATCGGTGACCGAAACTTCAACCCTCTGTAATGTGGCTCTAATTAAGCCGGGTACGAAACGGGAAAGGTTGAATCACTTTCAACATGTTACGACCTCGTCAGAATCATTGTTAGTTATGGACTGACGAGGATCAAGAAAGATTACAATTTAGAAATGAGGGTTTACAGACTGTGAGGTACAAATTCTCCAAGAGGAAAAATGGATAAGAAACACATTTCGTAGTGAGATAAAATGAAGGTTCACATCTTTGTGAGCAAGAGAAATCCGGGCAAGAATTATGAGGGAGGTCGAAAAAGGGAAAAAAGAAAAAGCGTTGATAGCAAGGATGGGGACGGCTAGAAAGATGAGGGAAGCCGCTGAGGAAGAATATAGTCTTTAGATCAAGAAAAATCAGTTACCGAGATTATGAATGAGAAAAATAAAAAATGTAAAGAAGTAAAGTAGTTGCAATAAAGAAAAAGAATCGAAATAAGCATTTTTTCAAACTTTAAATTAATACAAGATGTTCAGTGTAACCCACTTAAGTACCGCTTCATGTCTTAGAGTAAAAGCTGCCAAATGACGTCCAGTGCGTCATTTCACAAAGAGAACCACCACTTTCATAAACAAGAGAGAAACAATATTAAAATCATCCGCGTTATGGGAGAATTAGTACCTTTCAGAATCTCTGCCTTTCAGAGTAATGTCGGCTGTCAATGCGGTTGAAGTTTTGCATTTTTCTTCGTCATTCGGGACCTGATTCTCTTATTGACAGCACCTTGATTAGTCGTTACCCGTCGCGTTCCCGGGCTATCATATAATCAACCTCTCACTGACAGACCGGGCTCAAATAAACCGGTCTGATTTTGAGATATCAGTTCGCCCTACACTGTTTGTGATATGAATCCAGAATGAATTTGTCTGATATGTTTCTTCGTGTGATAGGAATCTGAAATCAAGTTTTCGTCGCAATAGCAGTCTGATTTCGTAATTTTATGCCAGCACGGGCTCTTGCTTCGATTTCGTGCGAGCAAAGCGTGACGATCCAATTTCGTTAAATATCGTCTACCTCGTGGACGGATTTCTGGCAGACGCAACTGGAGGCCGGAATATTATAACGAAAAAGAAAAAAAAAAAAAGTACAAAATTGCGCAGCAGTTTCTCGGCGCAATCGAGTTTCTTGTTCGGTTGTGGCCTCAGCCATGGCCCCTGAAACTCAGCGACGGTCGGTGGTGGCCTATGCTATTGATACCTATAGCGCTGTCGGAAGTACGATTATAGCTAACCTTAACATTAGATAAAATATAAAGAATATGGCTAGAGGGCTGCAATTTGGTAAGATTGATGATTAGACGGCGGATGATCAACGAACCAATTTGCAGCCTTCTATCCTCGGTAGTTTTAATTAAATAAGATAAGGTTAAGGTTAGCAATAATCGTACTTCCGACACCGCTGTAGGTATCAATAACAGACGACAAAGCTGGCGCGGCGCGTAATAGTTTCTTTACAGAAAACCAAAACCAAAAAGTTTACGCTGTGACTTTTACCGAAGTTTATTGCTTACCTGAGAGAGAGAGAGAGAGAGAGAGAGAGAGAGAGAGAGAGCTCTTGTGGGCAAGAATAACGAGGAGCCACATATCACGGGAAGGTGACAAAATCGGGTCCCAAGGTTTTCCTAATCCTATCCATCCCTTTCACACCTACCTTGCTAATCTTTGTCTCTTCTCTTGCTCCCTTCTGTTTCCCGTTTACTTCTGTCATTTTTCCTCTTCTCCGACGTTTTCTCATCTCGTTCTTTCCGTCCGTTCAATCATTCTTTGCTAATTCGTAGAGTTGTAATTCTTAAATGGTTCCTTGATTGAATGGTTTCCGCACCTACCAAGCGAGAGTCCCCATCTCACACTGATTACGTAGAGTGAGTGACAACCTGCTTTTCTCTTTCTCTCTTTCTCTACGATTGTCCTCGTCGTTTCCGACCTTCTTCAAGCATTTAATCACAGGAAGGCTCTGGAGATAGCACTGATCATCTTTGAACGCATTATCGCAACAAAATGAGAACGCTAGCCCCGAAACAACCATTCGAACGCTGTCCAGATGCCAAACTTGAAACACACATTGAGGGGATCCCAAAACCCAAAAACAACCATTTGAACGTGGCCCCCCCCGAAACAATCACATGGACTAAATATTTGAATGTTACCTGAAACAATCATTCGTACGCAATAAAGAAACCAGGCATCTAAACGCCATAACAGGCCGCAGTCATTCGAAGTAGTCCCTAAAGCAGAATTTAAACACCAATCTTCAAAACATTGAAACGCTACTTAATATAAAGAACTCACTCAATAAAGAATGCACTTAAAACATTTAATCTGGTAGCGTTTAAATTCGCCAGCGTTACGCGAGAGCAAAAACAAAAAACTCTCTCTGAAATATTAATCTCGTGGAGTTCAATTTACCAACCTTTAATCACGAGCAATCATATATATATATATATATATATATATATATATATATATATATATATATATGTGTGTGTGTGTGTGTGTGTGTGTGTGTGTGTGTGTGTGTGTGTGTGTGTTGTGACAAAGTGCCAAGTATCTGGTTACCATTCATCAATGTTACCTCACAAAAGCCAGACACCTGAACCCTCATCACAGGTACTAAACGACTAAATACTCTAAAGGCAACAGTGATCCCTTAACAACTTACCAGTATTGCAGAAAATCAGGACTAAGTTCACCAAAACAGGTGTGAGGTAATGTTGTAAGTAATTAAATTAATCAAAGGGCATCACTCCATCAACAACTTTAAAAGTTCTAAGTATTTTCTTGATTTCTGAAGTCTAAGTACTTCCCTGGTTCTAAGTCACTTCAAGTAAATTGAAGGAAAACAGATTAATCACCACCCTATGTTTCTACCTAACATCAATATAATTATATGCTGGTATAAATAAAGAAAACAACTTATACAATTTTAAATACAAAAATTTCTTATTAAAGTCAAAATTTATAAGTGAAATTCACAATATCAGGGAAAATTACTGTTACTTGAAAACAAGTAAAGTTTAATTAACTCTTGAGTCAATTAAGTAAAATTAAATCAAAATTAATTTATACAAAAAATTCAAGAAAATTAATTCATTGAAATTCAAAAGTGTTAGGCAATAATTGAAAATTAGAAATTAATTCACAAGTGCCAAACAACAATAAAACTTGAAAAGAATTCTAAGTAAATACAAGTTAATTTCACAAGTGTTAAATTTAATTAATTGTGCAATGATTAGTTAATGAAAATAGCTAAGTTAACCCTCTTGTTAACCCTCATTACGCCGATTGGACGTATCTACGTCGGCTCAAAAAAGTTTTTTTAAAAAATCGCGATACTTATAGCTACATACCAACCGAAAACTTTTGTATCACGCGCCTTGGGGGATGCTGGGAGTTCACGGATCAAGGCGTTGTTTTTTTTACAATCGCTACGCAGGCGCGCAAGCGCGAATTTCTTTCTTATCGCACTAAAAAGTATCAGTGGACACATCTCGGAAATTATTTCGTCACTTTGACATAATTATTGCACCATTTTAAATTATCCTTTACATGAAGTATTATATTATGAAAATGGTGCGCAATTCATGCACAATACAACTCAAAAAAAAAATACTCATGATTGTAGCTTTTTATCAATTTTGAAATATTGTCATATAAATAACGATAAGTGCAAAAATTACACCTTCGGTCAACTTTGACTCAACAGAAATGGTCCGAGAAACGCAATTGTAAGCTAAATTCTTATATTATAGTAATATTCAATCATTTGCCTTCATTTTGCAACAATTGGACGTCTCTAGCACAATATTTCGATTTATGGTGAATTTAGTGAAAAAAACTTTTTCCTTACGTTCGTGCGATAACTCTTCCGATAAATTTTTTCGTGGCGATTATCCTAATTGTTTGCAACCCTTTTAATTTGCCGTTACATAAAGTTTATATATGGAAATGTGCGCAATTTCAATGCACAATACAAAAAAAAACAACCCATGGTTGTAGCTTTTATCAGTTTTGAAATATTTTTCATATAAAAATAAACGTTAAGTGCAAAAATTTCAACTTTCGGTCAGCTTTGACTCTATCGAAATGGTCGAAAAACGCAATTGTAAGCTAAAACCTCTTATATTCTAGTAATATTCAATCATTTACCTTAATTTTGCAACGACTTGGAAGTCTCTAGCACAATATTTCGATTTATGGTGAATTTATGAAAAAAAAAAAAAATTACGTTCGCGCGGTAACTCTTCCGAAAAAATCAGAATTTTTTTGTGCGATTGTCGAAATGTTTGCACCATTTAAAATTAGCTGTTACATAAAGTTTTTATATATGAAAATGTGCGCAATTTCATGTAGAATACAACTAAAAATGATTGAAGGTTGTAGCTTTTCTCTTTTTTGAAATATTTGCATATAAATCACGATAAATAGAAAAAAACACGTTCGGTCAAATTTGACTCTACCGAAATAGTTGAAAAACGCAATTGTAGGCTAAAACTCTTACGGCCTAGTAATATTCCGTCATTTTTCTTCATTTTGAAACAAATTTGAAGTCTCTAAAACAGTATTGTGATTTGGGTGAATTTTTGAAAAATATATTTACCTTCACTCCGCGCGCCGATTCGCGGCTGCAAGTCTCCGAAATACGTTACATGGCATTATCCTAATATTTGCTCCTTTTCATATTAGCTTTTTATAGAGTTTCATATATCAAAATGTGCGCCAAATTCATGAATAATACAATAATTAATTGAAGGTTGTAGAGATTTTTCCATCTTCGAAATATGTGCATAAAAAAATGATATATATTAAAATTTCGACATTCGGTCAAATTTAACTCGTCCGAAATGGTCGAAATCTGCAAATTCTAATCTAAAACTCTTACAGTATCGTAATATTCAATCATTTGTCTTAATTTTAAAGAAACAATTAAATGGAAGCTCTAGAACATTATTTAGAATTACGGTGAATTTTTGAAAAAAATATTTTTTTTGCGTTCCGCGCGTTACGAATTCGTACATCATTTTGTGATAACATTTTTTACCGGTGTTGCTTTTATTGTTTTTTACAATGTATATATCAAAATGATCGCAATTTAGTGTACATTCAACGCAAAAAAAGTAACTGGTTAGCTTTGACCGTTTCTGCACAGCGTGATTTTTGATGGACAATTATGTATGAATTTTTTTTTTTTTGCTACCATATATCGCATTATTTGTTACATATGATAATGATATTATTTTTCATTTCAGATGGTTGCATTCTAAACTTCAGGCAATGACAAAAAAAGGAGCCAAAAATGAACTCTTAATCTTCAAAAGTACGCGCGCTGTAATTTTTTGAAAAAATTATTTTTTCCACTTTCGCGCTCACTCCAAACCAGGCCCGGCATACGGGAGACGTTTTGATTTTTAGGGCTCCGGCGTAAGAGGGTTAATTAAACTTGTGAATGTAAATGAAAATACAGAAAAAATATGGAAAATATCAAAGTTTCAAAAAGTATTAATCACACAGAATATAAAAATAAAAAGGCACACCTTCAATAAGAAATGGACAAATGCACAAAACTAAAAAATCATCTTCAAATGAACAAATAAACACAAAACACAAAAATTTGCAATGTGTAAAAGTGTAAATCTTTTCACACAAAACATTGTAACCATCAGTTTTTACCAAACCTTCATAACCATCTGTTATTAGTTTTTAGTTATCAGTTTTTGTTACCTAACCACTGTTCCTATCAGTTATTAGTTGCAGCTAACAAAAATATAACACACTTACCTTTTTGGTATACCATTTCTTTCTTTCTTGCTGCAGCTCGTTTCACACTTTCACAATACCAGGCGCCGTTACAAAACAACAATGTTTGTTCAGATTCCACAAAAAACACTAAACATCACTAAATAAACTCTTAAGAAATATCAAATATGAAATTCTCAAGTTAACGGTGACCATTCAATAAGTACGAAATCGTTACGTTACTTTAACATCAAAAGTGCTATGCGATGGAGAGAGAGAGTTAGCGAGATGTGAACGGTTTGAGTCTTTAAGCCTGAATGAAAAACTTCTCCCTTACGGAAGCTGGACAGGGAAGACACAAAACGTTTTCAGAAGCTTCAAAATCTTATGCAACTTTACATACAAAATGTGTAATCTGCACGTGGCTTTGACAAAGACATACATGTATGAGACCAGTCTGTTAAAAAAAAAAAAAGGACAAGTACTCGACTCGATTGACCTAAGTAGAAGTCCCTTATCTTACTTGATGACAGAATCCCATCAAAACCAATGAAGGCTCGATGGCTTCGTTATATATATTCAAACGGTTGTTAGACAGATTTTGAAAAACACTGAAAAAAAGCTAGCTTTTGACAGACAAAGATATTCTCTCTCTTTCTACACTCTAGATATATATATCTATCTGCACATTTCATGTTATGTAAGAAATCTGAACACACATTTAAAGACATCCTATCTCTAAGCTATCTAGAATCTGATTTTGCACAATCTCATACACAATATTCAAAGTATGCATTTTGACTAGCAATATATATATATATATATATATATCTATATATATATTTATATATATAATAATATATATATATATATCATATGTATATATATATATATATATATATATATATCTATATATATATATATATATATATATATATATATGTATATATATATATATATATATATATATATATATATATATATATATATATATATATATATATAGATATATAATATATAATATATATATATATATATATATATATATAATATATATATATATATATATATATGGTATATATATTTATACTATATATATATATATATATATATATATATATATATGTCACACGAAACATACATCAGCTTTTAATTTGTGACCGTTAATTGTAGAAATCCTGGTGTCCTCATAAAATGCCTGTTTAGTGCTTTTTTGATAAAATCGCTAATTTCAATGCCAAATGTTTTTCTATTTCATATTTTTTAGTTTTGGGCAGCAACTGTAAAAACCGATTTATGCTGCGCTAACAAGCCAAAGAAGAATTTGAAAAATCTGTACATATTTTACATCTCATCGATTAAAAAAAGGTGTGGAAAATCTGAGATTTTTCACACAAATCCTGAGGAGATTATTCGAGAGGTTGTATTGTCACCGGGATTAAATAACCATGCAATATCAGTCCTTCGGTCGAAGGGAACAAGTCGAAAATTGAGTTTATAGGTTTTGACCCAAACAGACAGATGCAGAAGTCAGTTTGAAAAAAAAGCCTGTAATAAAAGAAAAAAAAAATACTTTGAGCGTTCAATAACGAACTCGCTTAACCCCAGAGTAAATAAAGGAAAGAAAAAAGGTTCTATTAAAATTCCTCCAGAGTCAGGTACTAAACAGTCTTTGATCCTCACTGTTTGGGAGAACTTGGCATCAGGGAATGTATACAATTTCGGGATGGGCTGCGTCCTATGTATAAACAACTTGTTTTCAGCTCCTTTTTTTTCTTTCTTTTTTTGAACCCTTTCTGATCGATATATAACTGACAGGTTTACCTTCTCTCTTATAAGAACATCCGCTCAAATTCTTCTTCTTTTACGAATGATTGTTTTCATAGTTTATTATCACTAATTAGTTGATTTATTTTCATTCTGTGGTTAGGTTTTGAAGCGTCTGCAATGGTTGTTCTTGATTATTTGGCATAGCGTTGTATGAGAGAAGAGAGAGAGAGAGAGAGAGAGAGAGAGAGAGAGAGAGAGAGAGCAAATATTACATTTTGAAAATAATAACTTTCATTTTGATGTTGGAGCGTCTAAAATTGGTTGCTTTTTCATAGAGAGAGAGAAGAGAGAGAGAGAGAGAGAGAGAGGAGAGAAGGAGAGAGAGAGGAGAGAGAGATATAGAAGATATTTTCCACGATAATTAAAATCACAATAAACTTCTTCTTATAATAAATAATGTATATAACCAGCATCATCTGCAAGAAAGCATTTATGACATCTGTAGCCAAAAGGGTTCCATTCCATTAGTCTTTTCAATTATTTCAGTCAGGACTTTGCACCATGTGGCATAACCTATCTATCTATCTATTGATCTATCAATCCTCATGGCTTAGTATGTCATGGAATATCTCGTCAAAATGCCATGCAACAACATCGCTTAAAACTGGTCAAACCATTCGTATGATATCCAAGGTCATTGTAGTCTGTAATTTTTTTTTTTTTAGTAATCCTCCATGTGTGCACTTCTCTCTCTCTCTCTCTCTCTCTCTCTCTCTCTCTCTCTCTCTCTCTCTCTTGTCTCTCTGTCTCTCTCTCTCTCTCTTTATCACACACACACACACATTTTTTTCAGTTCCTTCCGTAAATTGTTTTCAGAAATATGCACGTATTTACTTATCTCTCTCTCTCTCTCTCTCTCTCTCTCTCTCTCTCTCTCAAGTTTTCGGCACTACGTGCCACAAAATATTTAAGCACAATCATTTCTGCAGCACAGAATGATCTTACTTTAGAAATATGCTTTCTTAGACACTCTCTTACCCGGAAACTTCTCGTGAACGCATAATTCTGTTACATTTTGGCCCACCCAACCCCTCATGCCCACAAACACACTCCCTCTGTGACTCACCCTCTCTCTCTCTCTACTGCATTGTCTTTAGAGAAAAAACATATGAGAAAATACCGCGAGGAAAATGTCGCTTTTCAAAATGTACTTGATTTGAACATTTCTATTAATTTCACTCGTTTCATCATACATCCATCCGACAAAGAATACGATTAGAACGTTGTAGAAAATCATTGCTTGGCTCTCCGTTTATTTTATTTTAATTTATTTTTTGTGGGGCCGGGGGGGGGGGGGGGGGCGGTGGAGAGAATAATGAACATTAGTTTTAATTTATTGTTACCAGTTCCCGTCATTATTTTTTCTCCGCTTATTTACGTGCATGAAATGTAATTTTCTTTATAATCAGTCTTCACAGGCAATTTCTCTATCTTGTTTTTATTATTAAATGTTTTTCACTTACATCTTTTATAACTCTGCCGTTCGTTTAAAAACTGAGCGCAAAATATTTTAGTTTTATTCCAAACTTTATTTTGTATTTCTAAATTTTCATATTTCTGTGACCTGTCACCAATATTCCTTAGGAATTTTCCTCTGACAGTTTTGTTTAAAATCAAAGATTGAGGTTCAAAGCGAAATAATAAACTTAATAACAGTCTATAACCACATTTATAACATAATACGATTTTGTTCTTGATTAGTGTTCAGTTTACAACTGAAAACTCTTATTATTATTATTTTTTTTTCTTTTTTTTGCTTTATCACAGTCCTCCAATTCGACTTGGTGGCATTTATAGTGTGGGGTTCCGGGTTGCATCCTGCCTCCTTAGGAGTCCATCACTCTTACTATGTGCGCCGTTTCTAGGATCACACTTCAGCCTCTAGTTTTTCTACATT
>NC_061098.1:37876151-37878651 GCF_015104395.2 Macrobrachium nipponense | reverse complement strand
TATCCATGTGCAAGGAAAGGGTTGTAAATAAGTGAACAGATGAGGATAAGTGAGAAGTAAATAATAATAGATATTTGGGGCAAACAAAACTTGAAATAAAGAAAAGATGACGGATATTAAAAGCAACTCCTGACGCATAAACTTACTGCGTCAAAAATATCACTTAGGGAGTGGCGAATTTTGAATGTACCTCCAATACCAAGAAAAAACAGAAAAAAAATTTGGGTACAAATTACCAAGGGAACCAACGAATCATCATCTCAAATAATTTATTAGGTCAGGTGACCATGGATATGCCATACCGCAGTGAACTGAGGTGCTAAATAGCGCAAATGACGTCACGTGATGCCAAAGTCTAATGCTAAGTTGATATTAAGGCTTAATGAGCTCAGATAACCCATCTCTGACACCAGGTTACGCTACTGTGAATAATGTTCAAAGAACGCCTTGACCGATGTTCAAACGATCTGGACTATGTTAGGATGTTTTATGGAGACAGGAAGTGATAAAACTACATTCGGATGAGTAATTGATTAAGTCCAAAATGGCTGTGAGTTGATGACTCATATGTGGAGATTCTGGAGTCGAAAAAATTTACAAGAAATCTCAGGAGAAGATATGAATAACTCATGCCTGTTTTTTGGTAAAATTAGAATCTAGATTAAAAACCAAAATATTAACTGATATTTCAAGATTAATTCGTACGTTTAATAAATAACCAGTTAACAACAGAGCTAATGAATTTGATCATTTTATTAATGGTACGGGCGTTAATTATAATCATACAGGTATCACCAATTCTATGCTCACGATGTGCCAAGGCGTTCTTATAATATAATGTTTTTGTTTTCACCTATCTTGGGTTCCATATTAGATGCTTTTGACCTTGAGTCTTCGTTTAAATTCTTTTATTTAATATCAGTCTAGTGTAATCGAGTTTATACTGATACAAATTACTTATTTAATACAGAGAATTATAAAAATACAATGGTTCAAATGCATTTTTTGTAACCATTTTTCTGTGCAGGAATCAACGAGGAACTTAGAAGAAAAAAAAAAGTGGATTTTATGCTGTCTGATTCAAATCTTTGAGAGGGTGGATCATAATGAATGCCCAGAAAAAGGCAATAAATATATATCAATTTTATTTCACTATTATATACACTGTTCCATTTATTGTTTCAAACATCAGCTAGTTACACCAAACGTTCGTCAGTGGAAGTATTTCGTTTGTTAATCACAACTGTCTATCCCCCCCACCTCTCTCTCTCTCTCTCTCTCTCTCTCTCTCTCTCTTCTCTCTCTCCTCTCTCTTGCTTTCATTCCCATGTCTCACACACAAGGACCAGCAACAACTTTCTCTCTCTCTCTCACTTAGCCATATCTTGCTCATGAGAAACTCAGCAAGAACCTCCAAGAGCAGTGATGTGTGTTTACAGCATCACGGAAGTGCACACAAGACCAGATTGATAATAATCGAAGGGACGGGGTCCATTCTGACCACCTCTGTTGACAATCTGGTTCGAACAGTGTTCAAAGCATTGTCATCCTCCTGATTTTGGATCAAGTTGACAATTGGCAAAGTCTTGGCTAGAAGGCTCTGTCTATAAACCTTTTGAAGTGCTAACTCAATGGGCTACTTTTTTGGGGAAAATGTGGAAAGATTTTGAATGTCATAGGCTTCAAACCTTTGCCATTTGACTGATTTTTGAAGAAAATACTTTGGTCGAAGAAAAAGATATATCGTTTCAATTTTCAGTATTAATAATTTTTGTTTGGGGCCAAAATAATATATATTTTTTTTATCAAAATGTGATTGAAAATCTGCTTACTATTTTTTAATAGAAATCCGTATTTGATCGCATATGTCAACTATCTTTTCATATATTCATAATTTCATTTTCTTATTAGAATCGTATACGGTGACATGCGTAAGTAATCCCCAACAATCCACAGATCTTAGTTTCGACCAGAACCCAATTTCAACCGCATCAGAATTTTCTTATATAAAACGTTCATATTACTCCATAATCATTTTCTCAAAGATAAGAAGCGATTAAACGATTCACATCCCGACTGACTTCCATTTATGTTTTCGAGACCAAATTAATCTTGTGAAAGACAACCGTACATGATTATCAGGTGACAAAAATTGGGCCTTTAGGTCCGTTAGATAAGACCAATATACAATTTAGGAAAGAATAAAGATCAGTTTCTAAAGAAAAACGCACGTACAAACAAAGGTACACACGTCAGCCCGGTCGTCTCGTTATATTATAACTTTGGGAAGCAGGGAGAGACCTCAAAAACAGCTTATTCGCGAGGGTGAAAATCCAATATGTATCGAGGTGAGAATCGATCTTACTGGCATGTATTATGTTTCAGATTTTGCAAGATATTGTGATATATTCGTGAGGAAAATGATAATGCAGTGTCGATGGCAAAAGAAATATACAGAGAGAGAGAGAGAGAGAGAGAGAGAGAGAGAGCGATTGTAACT
>NC_061098.1:37872273-37875651 GCF_015104395.2 Macrobrachium nipponense | reverse complement strand
CAATCTCAATCCCAGAAAATTATATATAATTTATTTAATCCATGTTATAATTACTCGTATGAATGTTTGAAATATCCATTTTCATAAAAAAACTATTTTAACATAAATTTCGTATAAAAATTCCAAAAGACGAAAAATATTCGTATGTTAGAAAATTCTTTCGTTTTCAAAGTACATCCCGTACGGTGACTGACTCCGAGATGAGAATTTTCTAACATACGAGAACATTGTAATAAATGTAAAACATCATTTCATATAAGGATTTTCGTATTGTCACCCAAGCGCCCAACGACTATTCTCTCTCTGTTTTTTGGAGTCATTAACAATCAAACAGCTTGTGCCCCCATTAAATGGTCAGACTTCTTCCACAGTCCTATATATAGCATAGTTGACGTTCTTCTTTCCAAAACCAGACAACGTCACTCACTCAGTTTTTTAACTCCATAGAGATAGGTACTAACTTTTAAGAATTTTTCACACTTTTTAATTTTTTTTTTTTATATATATAAAAATTTTTTAGTTCATTTTTTTTTAGTTCATTTTTTTAAATTATTATTTTATATTTTCACTTTTTTGTACTTCCATTTTTATTAATATTAATATTAATACTGAGTCTTTTTTAATTTGTATGTTTTGTATGTTTTACAGCCTGATGATGAGACCCAAAGTCTCGAAAATTTGGAAAATACATGTATGATGTTACGCTGGCTTTTCTCCATCCTATTCATTTTAAATCTACGGCGTTCCAGATGCCCCAACCTTCCTGCATCCTATATATATATATATATATATATATATATATAATATATATATATATATATATATATATATATATATATATATATATATAATATATATATATATATAATATATATATGTATATGTATATATATATATATATATATATATATATATATATATATATATTATATATATATATATATATATATATATATGATATATATATATATATATATATATATATATATATATATATATATATATATATATATATATATATATATATATATATATATATATATATATATATATATATATATATATATATATATATATATATATAGATAACAAACCCGCCTTTTTCCTCAGTATTTGCACAGGTTTCTAGAATTGGCACTAAATGGAAATTAAATCAATCTATCCAGGAAACTAAAACACTAGGAATTGCTTCCAAGAATAAAAAAAAAAAATCCACCAGTAAATTTTCGAAGACTGAATTGTTTAAGACGAGATCTGAGTTCGAGGAACATAAAACTGACTCGTGATAAACGCCTTCGACGTAAGTATATTGAACCTCTCTCTTCTTCCTCCTCCAGACGAGAGCTGGATCCAATTTTCTCTTTCAGCTCGGGGTTCTGGAACGCTGGAAAAAATAGGAATAGCTTTATTTCCAGGATCACATTTCTCTTCCAGTCACGACCTCGGCGACGCTGGGCAGACACCTGGGATGAATTGAACAAATTTCTCTCTTTAAATTTGGACCAAATATACATTATAATATTACTGGTAACTGATGTGAATGATGACCTTGTGGTGTATATAAAAGTGTAGAGGCATTGTTTTTTATATGGCAAAATTTTCTGTATATTTCGTTGGAAACTTTGGAAGAGGTATACTTGGACGTCTTTTCAAATCTGAATCAAGTATACATTAAAAGCTTTTTTGGACATTTAATATTAACAGTGAAATTCAGGTTATATGTAAAAACGCAGGATGCATTGCTATCCACGATGAGATTTTTTCTATGTAACTTTGTCAAATCTGAATCAAGTAGTATATATTAAAATTTGAATGCATATTCTTGTTGATGGTGGCGTCAGGTTGTTTATGATATGAAGAATACAGATGCATAATTTTTTTATGAAATTATTATTTTCAAAGATACTTTGTAAGTGCACAACTCATATGCATTATAACTGGCTATTCTGAAAATCCATACATTTTTACAGCTGCAGACTCTAATAATATAATAATAATAATAATAATAATAATAATAATAATAATAATAATAATAATAATATTATTGGTGCGATACAATAAATACTTTTGTAGACATTAGAGTACTACCCTTATGAGTGAATGTCCCAAATTTATGAATGGCATAGCAAGGAAATATTACAATGCTGATGTGCCTTTTGCAGTAAATCTATGAAGCAATCAATTATCAAAATATAGATAGAACGACCGATATAGTAGTTTGGGCATAATGTCTGTCCGTCTGTCTTATTCATTCATCACGGCCAACGGGCTGGTCCGATGACATGAAATTTGGCAGGGTTTTAGTGGAGACCAATAAGATGGTTTATAATGGGGATTAATCCTAGCCCCACCCCAGCTCCGAAGGGGTTGGGGTGAGAAAGGATTCCTTGAAACGAAGCTGGTTCTGGCCGTGAAACGAGGCTGGATTCGCCCGTAGACTTAGTTGCTTTATGATTTTTCATACATAATTTCTCTATATATATTTGCTAGGTCTTATTAATGGAGAGATCTCAAAAAGGGGGAAAGCGAACTGAACATCCTCATGTACCTCCTTAGTCTGCATCAATTTTCCTCAGAACAATTCTCACGGAAGGTTGAATGAAATCCCGGAGAAATGAAGGCAGTTTCCTCTTTGGGAATGGCAGTTGATTCGCGACTAGTCTTTTGAAAGAGGGAGGCTGAAGTTTCATCTAAAAAGAAAAAAGAAAAAAGAAAAAAAAAAAAAAAAAAAAAGAAGTCCGAGACGAATCCATTTTATGCAAAATTACTCCGGAATACGTTTCATATAATAAGTGCAGTCACTGAGCACCATGGAATAGGTTATGTACCCAAAGTGTCAGCAGAAAATTTTCATCTTCTTTTTCTTCTTCTTGGAGGTTTATTTAGGAATTTGCGAATGATTACACTCCTTGAAGAACCATTCAAGACCAAAGCAAAGCAAGATCTCAAGGCTCAAGTCAAGGTGGATAATTGGTTGTAAACAAAAAGTTCAGGCTGAAGATGCTGGAAGTTGGCATGAATTTGGCTTGAGGGTTGGCTGGATAAGGTGAAGTTTCAATACATCGCCCTGATGAGGGTTTTCAGAAAAAGGTAAAAAAAAAAAAAATGCGCCGAAGCAAACGAGTTTTCTGTATAACTTATAATGCTGTATGAAACTCTCAGCCGGCCGTGGTGGTCTGTGTTCTTGCGGTGCCAGACACACGATCATGGCTGGATTTAACCTTAAATAAAAGCAAAACTACGAAAGCTAGAGGGCTGCAAGTTGGTATGTTTGATGATTGGAGGATGAGGATCTGGTGGCGGACAGACAGACAAAGCCATCTCAATAATTATTAACTTTTACACAGAAAACTAAACTGGCTTTCGTTTATACGGTAA
>NC_061098.1:37842273-37867273 GCF_015104395.2 Macrobrachium nipponense | reverse complement strand
ACCTGCTGCCCAGTTAGAGAGAGAGAGAGAGAGAGAGAGAGAGAGAGAGAGTTGTTGAAATAAACAAACGCCACGTAAATAAATAACACCATGTCAGAAATGGAAAAAAAAGAGAAAAAAAAACTTTGGGCTCAAATTGCAGTTGTATTACTGAACGATAACAAACCCTCGACTTCCGATGAGAAATGCAGACCTTCGATTTCCATGACAGAGGAACGTCGACTTCTATGAATTTATTACGGGGGTCCGTTCTGGGATTGTGCAATAATATTTCAGCTGTTAATATTCGCATAAAGATTCTACTTTACATTTGAAATGATTCTTTGGGTAAAAAATGGACCTTGACAACTTATAAATGCCTCGAATTGTTGGTATGCTTTCATGTCTTCCGTTCGACTGTTAAAGGATACGTTCTTTGAGAAAGGAAAGTTGTTTTATGATAGTTTCAACATTTTTATTTAGCTAACTGTTATTTCCAGGATTGATTGAATGGGTTCATCTAGCGCGGGATAAGTGACATTCCTATTATCTTCTGAGCAGGTCAGACTGAATGCTACTGTCTCCTATTATAATATTTTAATAAAGAGTAGTTCTCAATAGAAAGACCTCGTTGTTTGAACATTAGGAAGCATTCTAAATAAAGCTATTAATAATTATCTTTATTTCAGTTAAATCCAACTGAGATATATTTAATATATGTCTCTTCTATGTTTCTAAAGTTCGCGGAAACTTAATGGCAAAAATAAAAAAAAATAAGAATGGTTACATTTTTATTTTTATCTGTTAATAATTTATTTTTACTAGTAGCTGCACCCGTCCTTCGGACCTGTTATCCAACGCACATTATCTTCTAAATGACCTGGACGTACATCTTTCGCCAGCCAGAGCTACTGCGTCACTGAGTGGTTCAGTTAGGCACTGCCGACCGACGGCAGGCGCATACATGTTGCCAAAGTTTGCTTGGGAAAGATTTTCATCGTGAGGCCCCTTTAAACAACCCTGATATAACTCTGATATTGATGTTATACGCGTTACCAGTCATACCAAATTTGAATGCAGTAGGCCAATCTTTGACTCATGGGCCGTAATTTCCAAACAGGGGGCCTGCACCCTTTGCTATCAAGGTCGGGGTTGGAACTACGACCCCATGCCCCCTGATAGGTAAGTCGAAAGGGCGTATTTTGGCCACTTTTATTATGGAAACCCTTGGGCACCATTGCCAAGGGGTAGGTCCCCCCTTGCTACTGAGGGCACCTTATGGCCCCCATATTGTGAGGAGCCTGTTTGTACCTATGAAACACCTTCTACATAGTTGTCAACTCCGCAAGTTGTAAGAAATGAAGGAGTATGAAAAAAAAGGGGGTTATGACCCCCTTAGAAACGGCCCTTGTATTCAGCCCTTCCTGTGGAGGAGGGGAGTCTGTGGTAATAATTTGGTATCCCTAGCTTTCATAGTCTGGGCGTGCATAGCGAACAAACAAACAAACAAAAACAGACAGACAAACGGACAGAAATAGTCTTTTATATATAGAAATTCATTTTCATGTTGATTTTTATCTGTCGATAAAGATCATAAATAAAATATTTATCTCTTTATTTTATACGTATGAATAAAACTCAATTCTTAAAATATCTACTGAAAATGTAAACCCCAAAACACTTGGATAGAATATTGCGTATTGACCGTCACAACCTCTGGCACCAAAGGTAAGCCACCTTGATTACACCTGGACAGGTGAACCAGCCCCGCCAATCGCCACGCTGCAGATAAGGACGGAATACCTGGGCCGTTCCATTCATCATCCGAAAATTCACGATTCAAAACAAACCCGAGCATGATAATATCCATAGAGAGAGGAAGAGCTGAATAGCACAGTAAAATGGTTGTGGTTTTTAAGTGTTTCTGGTTGCAGCTGAAACAGAAGTCTCGAAGTTTCGTTAAAGATTTCGAAATTATTAAACAAATATATATCTGGTTATAGCGATCTTAAGACTGAAATCTGTGTTCAAAAAGACTGAAATCTGTGTTCAAAAAGACAATTGTTATGATGTTTAGACATTAGTATACAAATTCATTCGTATTTACCTGTGAACTTAACATTTCTCCTTCTTAACATAAATGTCAGTAATGTGAAGTCTTACGATTTATCAAACAGCACGACAACTTTTCTAATTTCTATAATTTCCAAATATTCAGCGAAATGCAAGAACTTCTGTTTAACCGAAGCCAAAGCCACGAAAAATCGAACACAGTTCTATGCGAGACTAAATAAATCTATCTACATAATTGCATTCAACCTCTTCATTTCTTGGTTCGTAACTGAAGACGCCTCGATAAATCAGGTTGAAAGGTCAGTATTATAAACGTATGTCTTCATATGAGTCTCTGCCTTGGTTTACAGCCTAAGTTCATCATTTATCAAGCATTTAAGGTTCGAAGGGTCAAAGGTTTGAGAAGCAAAAGGTCACTGATAAGGAGAAACCGCTTTGTGTTTGATAAGGATCAAAATATGCTTCTCTGTGGCTAGATCTGGCCATCTTGCAGAGTTTGGCAGGTCAGTGTAAGGCTTCTGTTGAATGTGGAATCTCAGTCTTTTTTATTTTTACCTTTTCTGTTTTTTGCTTTATTTTCGTGTGTGTGTGTGTGTGTGCGCGTATGTGTGAAAGAGAGAGAGAGAGAGAGAGAGAGAGAGAGAGCGAGAGAGAGAGAGAGAGAGAGAGAAGACCATTTAATAAAAATCATGATAAACTGACGAATTACAAGACAAAAAGATGGAGAATCGTAAGTAAAAAATTATATATGAAGTTGATTGATAATTGGGTGTTAACTTTTGAAAGAAATCTAATCAAGTATGCAGTAATTGAGAGAGAAAAATGAATAAGAAAATAAATATATATCTATCGAAATTTGTTGAAAAAAAAAAAGGTACTCTAAGTTCCTATAGTGATGCTACACTTTGAGGGAAAAAAAAAGAAACAGCCAACATGAAGAAAGCGTGCAAAACACCTTCGGGCCGATTAATTAAACAGGTAACATTCCATGAACTTGACTGGAGGGGTAAACTTATCTTGACTCTGTATGAGAGATCTTTTGATTATGTGTTATTACACCAAATCGGTGACCGAAACTTTAACCCTCTGTAATGTGGCTCTAATTAAGCCGGGTACGAAGCGGAAAGGTTGAATCACTTTCAACATGTTACGACCTCGTCAAAATCATTGTCAGTTATGGACTGATGAGGATCAAGAGAAATTATTACAAATTAGAAATGAGGGGTTTACAGACTGAGGTACAAATTCTCCGAGAGGAAAAATGGATAAGAAACACCTTTCGTAGAGAGATAAAATGAAGATTCACAGATTTGTGAGCAAGAGAACATCGGGGCAAGAATTATGAGGGAGGTCGAAAAAGGGAAAAAAGAAAAAGCTTGTTAGCAAGGAAGAGGACGGCTAGAAAGATGAAGGAAGACGCTGGGGAAGAATATTGTCTTTAGTTCAAAAAAACCAGTTCCGAGATTATGAAAGAGAAAAAATAAAAAATTGTAAAGAAGTAACGTTGTTGCAATGAAGAAAAGAAACGAAAATGAGAAATTTTTCGAAACTTTAAAGTAATTACAAGTTGTTCAGGGATAACCCATCTAATTAAGTACCGCTTCATTTCTTCCAGCAAAAGCTGCCAAATGACGTCCAGTGCGTCATTTAACAAAGAGAACCACCACTTTCATAAACAAGAAAGAAACAATATTAAAATCATCCGCGTTATGGGAGAATAGTACCTTTCAGAATCTCTGCTTTCAGAGCAATGTCCGGCTTGTCAATGCGGTTGAAGTTTTGCATTTTCCTTCATAATTCGGGATGATTCTCTTATTGACAGCACCTTGATTTGTCGTTACCCGTCGCGTTTCCCAGGCTATCATATAATCACCTTCACAATGACAGACCGACTAAAATAAACCGATCTGATTTTGAGATATCAGTTCGCCCTTTCACTTTTTGTTTGTGATATGAATCCAGAATTAATTTGTCTGTTTCTTCGTGTGATAGGAATCCGAAATCAAGTTTTCGTCGCAATAACAGTTCTGATTTTCGTAATGTTATGCCAGCACGGGCTCTTGCTTCGATTTCGTGCGAGCAAATCATGACAATCCAATTTCGTTAAATATCGTGGGCCTCGTGGACGGATTCCAGGCAGACGCTACTGGAGGGGCCGAATATTATAACGAAAAAGAAAAAAGTAAAAAATTGCACAGCAGTGTCTCCGGCGCAATCGAGTTTCTTGTCCGGTTTTGGCCTCAGCCTACGGCCCCATGAAACTCAGCGACGGTCCGGTGGTGGCCTATGCTATTGGATACCTATAAGCGCTGTCGGAAGTACGATTATAGCTAACCTTAACATTATATAAAATAAAAAGAATATGGCTAGAGGGCTGCAATTTGGTAAGATTGATGATTGGAGGGTGGATGATCAACGTACCAATCTGCAGCCCTCTATCCTCGGTAGTTTTTAATAAAGATAAGGTTAAGGTTAGCAATAATCGTACTTCCGACACCGCTGTAGGTATCAATAACAGACAGACAAAGATGGCGCGGCACAAATAGTTTTCTTTTACAGAAAACCAAAAAAGTTTACGCTGTGACTTTTACCGAAGTTTATTGCTTACTGAGAGAGAGAGAGAGAGAGAGAGAGAGAGAGAGAGAGAGAGAGATCTTGTGGGCAAGAATAACGAGGAGCCACATGTCACGGGAAGGTGACAAATCGGGTCCCCAAGGTTTTCCTAATCCTATCCACCTCCCTTTCACACCTACCTTTGCTACTCTCTGTCTCTTCTCTTGCTCCCTTCTGTTTCCCGTTTACTTCTGTCATTTTTCCTCTTCTCCGACGTTTTCTCATCTGGTTCTTTCTGTCCGTTCAATCATTCTTTGCTAATTCGTAGAAGAGTTGTAATTCTTAAAATGGTTCCTTGAATTGAATGGTTCCGCACCTACCAAGCGAGAGTCCCCATCTCACACTGATTACGTAGAGTGAGTGACAACCTGCTTTTCTCTTTCTCTCTTTCTCTACGATTGTCCTCGTCGTTTCCGACCTTCTTCAAGCATTTAATCACAGGAAGGCTCTGGAGATAGGCACTGATCATCTTTGAACGCATTATTCGCAACAAAAATGAGAACGCTAGCCCCGAAACAACCATTCGAACGCTGTCCAGATGCCAAACTTGAAACAAACATTTGAGGGGATCCCAAAAACAACCATTTGAACGTGGCCCCCCCCGAAACAATCACATGGACGTAAATATTTGAATGTTATCCCCGAAACAATCATTCGGACGCAATAAAGGAACCAGGCATCTAAACGCCATAACAGGCCGCAGTCATTCGAAGTAATCCCTAAAGCAGAATTTAAACACCAATCTTCAAAACATTGAACGCTACTTAATATAAAGAACTCACTCAATAAAGAATGCACTTAAAACATTTAATCTGGTAGCGTTTAATTCGCCAGCGTTACGCGAGAGCAACAAGAAAAAAACTCTCTCTGAAATATTAATCTCGTGGAGTTCAATTTACCAACCTTTAATCACGAGCAATATATATATATATATATATATATATATATATATATATATATATATATATATATATATATATATGTGTGTGTGTGTGTGTGTGTGTGTGTGTGTGTGTGTGTGTTGTGACAAAGTGCCAAGTATCTGGTTACCATTCATCAATTGTTACCTCACAAAAGCCAGACACCTGAACCCTCATCACAGGTACTAAACGACTAAATACTCTAAAGGCAACAGTGATCCCTTAACAACTTACCAGTATTGCAGAAAATCAGACTAAGTTCACCAAAAACAGTGAGGTAATGTTGTAAGTAATTAAATTAATCAAAGGGCATCACTCCATCAACAACTTTAAAAGTCTAAGTATTTTCTTGATTTCTGAAGTCTAAGTACTTCCCTGGTTCTAAGTCACTTCAAGTAAATTGAAGGAAAACAGATTAATCACCACCCTATGTTTCTACCTAACATCAATATAATTATATGCTGGTATAAAATAAAGAAAACACTTATACAAATTTTAAATACAAAAATTTATTATTAAAGTCAAAATTTATAAGTGAAATTCACAATATCAGGGAAAATTACTGTTACTTGAAAACAAAGTAAAGTTTAATTAACTCTTGAGTCAATTAAGTAAAATTAAATCAAAATTAATTTATCAAAAAATTCAAGAAAATTAATTCAATTGAAATTCAAAAGTGTTAGGCAATAATTGAAAATTAGAAATTAATTCACAAGTGCCAAACAACAATAAAACTTGAAAAGAATTCTAAGTAAATACAAGTTAATTCACAAGTGTTAAATTTAATTAATTGTGCAATGATTAGTTAATGAAAATAGCTAAGTTAATTAAATTGTGAATGCAAATGAAAATACAGAAAAATATGGAAAATATCAAAGTTTCAAAAAGTATTAATCACACAGAATATAAAATAAAAAGGCACACTTCAATAAGAAAATGGACAAATGCACAAAACATAAAAATCACTTCAAATGAATAAACACAAAACACAAAAATTTGCAATGTGTAAAAGTGTAAATCTTTTCACACAAAACATTGTAACCATCAGTTTTTACCAAACCTTCATAACCATCTGTTATTAGTTATTAGTTATCAGTTGTTACCTAACCACTGTTCCTATCAGTTATTAGTTGCAACTAACAAAAATATAACACACTTTACCTTTTTGGTATACCAATTTCTTTCTTTCTTGCTGCAGCTCGTTTCACACTTTCACAATACCAGGCGCCGTTACAAAACAATGTTTGTTCAGATTCCACAAAAAACACTAAACATCACTAAATAAACTCTTAAGAAATATCAAATATGAAATTCTCAAGTTACGGGTGACCATTCAATAAGTACGAAATCGTTACGTTACTTTAACATCAAAAGTGCTATGCGATGGAGAGAGAGAGTTAGCGAGATGTGAACGGTTTGAGTCTTTAAGCCTGAATGAAAAACTTCTCCCTTACGGAAGCTGGACAGGGAAGACACAAAACGTTTTGGGCAACAATGCTTCCAGAAGCTTCAAAATCTTATGCAACTTTACATACAAAATGTGTAATCTGCACGTGGCTTTGACAAAGACATACATGTATGAGACCAGTCTGTTAAAAAAAAAAAAAAGACAAGTACTCGACTCGATTGACCTAAGTAGAAGTCCCTTATCTTACTTGATGACAGAATCCCAAAACACAATGAAGGCTCGAGCTCGCTTATCAAACGTGTTGACAGATTTTGAAAAACAACTCTAGCTTTGATCGGACAAAGATATTCTCTCTCTTTCTACACTCTATGTTATATATATTCTTTTACATCATGTTATGTAGAAATCTGAACACACATTTAAGACATCCTATCTCTAAGCTATCTAGGAATCTGAAAAAATTTTGCACAATCTCATACACAATACTTCAAAGAGGGGAAATATGCATTTTGACAGTAGCAATATATATATATATATATATATATATATATATATATATATATATATATATATATATATATATATGTATATATATATATATATATATATATATATATATATGTATATATATATATATATATATATATATATATATATATATATATATATATATATATATATAATATATATATATATATAATATATATATATATATGTCACAACGAAACATATCATCAGTCTTTATTTATGACATGTTAATTGTAAGAAAATCCTGGTGTGCCTCATAAAATGCCTTTTTAGTGTTTAGTGCTTTTTGATAAAATCGTGTTTTATATTTCATGTCTATGTTTTTCTATTTCATATTTTTTAGTTTTGGCAGCAACTGTAACCGATTTATGACTGCAGCTAACAAGCCAAAGAAGATTTGAAAAATCTGTACATATTTTACATAGTCTATCGATTAAAAAAAGGTGTGGAAAATCCTGAGATTTTCACACAAATCCTGAGGAGATATTCTGAGAGGTTGTATTGTCACCGGGATTAAATAACCATGCAACATCGGTCCTTCGGTCGAAGGGAACAAGTCGAAAATTGAGTTATAGGTTTTGACCCAAACAGACAGATGCAGAAGTCAGTTTAAAAAAAAAAGCCTGTAATAAAAGAAAAAAAAAATACTTTGAGCGTTCAATAACGAACTCGCTTTAAACCCCAAGAGTAAAATAAAGGAAAGAAAAAAGGTTCTATTAAAATTCCTCCAGAGTCAGGTACTAAACAGTCTTTGATCCTCACTGTTTGGGAGAACTTGGCATCAGGGAATGTATACAATTTCGGGATGGGCTGCGTCCTATGTATAAACAACTTGTTTTCAGCTCCTTTTTTTCTTTCTTTTTTTAACCCTTTCTGATCGATATATAACTGACAGGTTTACCTTCTCTCTTATAAGAACATCCGCTCAAATTCTTCTTCTTTTACGAATGATTGTTTTCATAGTTTATTATCACTAATTAGTTGATTTATTTTCATTCTGTGGTTAGGTTTTGAAGCGTCTGCAATGGTTGTTCTTGATTATTTGGCATAGCGTTGTATGAGAGAGAGAGAGAGAGAGAGAGAGAGAGAGAGAGAGAGAGCAAATATTACATTTTGAAAATAATAACTTTCATTTTGATGTTGAGCGTCTAAAATTGGTTGCTTTTCATAGAGAGAGAGAGAGAGAGAGAGAGAGAGAGAGAGAGAGACGAGAAGAGAATGCATATTTTCCACGATAATTAAATCAGCAATAAAAATTCTTCTTATAATAAATAATGTTATATAACCAACATCAAATCTACAAGAAAGCATTTGTGACAATCATGTAGCCAAAAGGTTTCCATTCACATTAGTCTTTTCAATTTATTTCAGTCAGGACTTTGCACCATGTGGCATAACCTATCTATCTATCTATTGATCTATCCATCCTCATGGCTTAGTATGTCATGGAATATCTCGTCAAAATACCATGCAACAATATCGCTTAAAACTGGTCAAACCATTCGTATGATATCAAGGTCATTGTAGTCTGTAATTTTTTTTTTTTTTGAGTAATCCTCCATGTGTGCAACTTCTCTCTCTCTCTCTCTCTCTCTCTCTCTCTCTCTCTCTCTCTGTCTGTCTGTCTGTCTGTCTCTCTGTCTCTCTCTCTCTCTCTTTATCACACACACACACACATTTTTTTCAGTTCCTTCCGTAAATTGTTTTCAGAAATATGCACGTATTTACTTATCTCTCTCTCTCTCTCTCTCTCTCTCTCTCTCTCTCTCTCTCTCTCTCTCTCTCAAATTTTCGGCACTACGTGCCACAAAATATTTAAGCACAATCATTTCTGCAGCACAGAATTATCTTACTTTAGAAATATGCTTTCTTAGACACTCTCTTACCCGGAAACTTCTCGTGAACGCATAATTCTGTTACATTTTGGCCCACCCAAACCCTCATGCCCATTAACACACTCCTCTGTGACTCACCCTCTCTCTCTCTACTGCATTGTCTTTTAGAGAAAAAACATATGAGAAAATACCGCGAGGAAAATGTCGCTTTTCAAAATGTACTTGATTTGAACATTTCTATTAATTTCACTCGTTTCATCATACATCCATCCGACAAAGAATACGATTAGAACGTTGTAGAAAATCATTGCTTGGCTCTCGTCCTTTATTTTATTTTAATTTATTTTTTGTGGGGCCGGGGGGGGGGGGGGGGGGGGGGGGGGCGGTGGAGAGAATAATGAACATTAGTTTTAATTTATTGTTACCAGTTCCCGTCATTATTTTTTCTCCGCTTATTTACGTGCATGAAATGTAATTTTCTTTATAATCAGTCTTCACAGGCAATTTCTCTATCTTGTTTTTATTATTAAATGTTTTTCACTTGCATCTTTTATAACTCTGCCGTTCGTTAAAAACTGAGCGCAAAATATTTCAGTTTTATTCCAAACTTTATTTTGTATTTCTAAATTTTCATATTTCTGTGACTGTCACCAAATTCCTTGGGAATTTTCCTCTGACAGTTTTGTTTAAAATCAAAGATTGAGGTTCAAAGCGAAATAATAAACTTAATAACAGTCTATAACCACATTTATAACATAATACGATTTGTTCTTGATTAGTGTTCAGTTACAACTGAAAACTCAAAAATTATTATTATTATTATTTTTTTTTCTTTTCTTTTTTTTGATTTATCACAGTCCTCCAATTCGACTTGGTGGCATTTATAGTGTGGGGTTCCGGGTTGCAATCCTGCCTCCTTAGGAGTCCATCACTCTTACTATGTGCGCCGTTTCTAGGAGCACACTTAGCCTCTAGTTTTTCCAGATTCTTTTTCAGGGATCTTGGGATCGTGCCTAGTGTTCCTATGATTATGAGTACAATTTCCACTGGCATATCTCATATCCTTCTCATTTCTATTTTCAGGTCTTGATACTTATCCATTTTTTCCCTTTCTTTCTCTTCAACTCTGGTGTCCCATGGTATTGCGACATCAATGAGTGATACTTTCTTCTTGATTTTGTCAATCAACGTCACGTCTGGTCTGTTTGCACGTATCACCCTATCTGTTCTGACACCATAGTCCCAGAGGATCTTTGCCTGATCGTTTTCTATCACTCCTTCAGGTTGGTGCTCGTACCACTTATTACTGCAAAGTAGCTGATGTTTCTTACACAGGCTCTAGTGGATGGCTTTTGCTACTGAATCATGCCTCTTTTTGTACTGGTTCTGTGCAAGTGCCGGACATTCGCTTGCTATGTGGTTTATGGTCTCATTTTTCGTATTGCACTTCCTGCATATGGGAGAGAGTTATTTCCATCTATCGTTCTTTGGATATATCTGGTTCTTAGGGCCTGATCTTGTGCCGCTGTTTATCATTCCTTCAGTTTCCTTCTTGAGCTCTCCCCTCTGTAACCATTGCCATGTGTCATCGCTGGCCAGTTCTTTAGTCTGTCTCATGTATTGTCCGTGCATTGGTTTGTTGTGCCATTCCTCTGTTTTGTTTGTCATTCTCCTGTCTCTGTATATTTCTGGGTCTTCGTCTACTTTTATCAGTCCTTCTTCCCATGCACTCATGAGCCACTCCTCTTCACTGGTTTTCAGATATTCCCCCAGTGTTGACGCAGTCCTTTATGCTTAGTAGTCCTCTCCCCCCTTCCTTTCGTGTTATGTATAGTCTGTCCGTATTTGCTCTTGGGTGTAGTGCTTTGTGTATTGTCATATGTTTCCTAGTTTTCTGGTCTATGTTGCGGAGTTCTGCCTTCGTCCATTCCACTATTCCTGCGTTGTATCTGATTATTATTATTATTATTATTATTATTTTTTTTTTTTTTTTTTTTTTTTTTTTTTTTGCTCTATCACAGTCCTCCAATTCGACTGGGTGGTATTTATAGTGAGGGGTTCCGGGTTGCATCCTGCCCTCCTTAGGAGTCATCACTTTTCTTACTATGTGTGCCGTTTCTAGGATCACACTCTTCTGCATGAGTCCTGGAGCTACTTCAGCCTCTAGTTTTTCTAGATTCCTTTTCAGGGATCTTGGGATCGTGCCTAGTGCTCCTATGATTATGGGTACGATTTCCACTGGCATATCCCATATCCTTCTTATTTCTATTTTCAGATCTTGATACTTATCCATTTTTTCCCTCTCTTTCTCTTCAACAACTGGTGTCCCATGGTTATTGCGACATCAATGAGTGATACTTTCTTCTTGACTTTGTCAATCAACGTCACGTCTGGTCTGTTTGCACCGTATCACCCTATCCGTTCTGATACCATAGTCCCAGAGGATCTTTGCCTGATCGTTTTCTATCACTCCTTAGGTTGGTGCTCGTACCACTTATTACTGCAAGGTAGCTGATGTTTCTTGCACAGGTCTCCAGTGGAGGGCTTTTGCAACTGAATCATGCCTCTTTTTTGTACTGGTTCTGTGCAAGTGCCGGGCATTCGCTTGCTATGTGGTTTATGGTTTCATTTTTCGTATTGCACTTCCTACATATGGGAGAGATGTTATTTCAGTCTATCGTACTTTGAACATATCTGGTTCTTAGGGCCTGATCTTGTGCCGCTGTTATCATTCCTTCAGTTTCCTTCTTTAGCTCTACCCTCTGTAGCCCATTGCCAATTGTCATCGCTGGCTAGTTCTTTAGTCTGTCTCATGTATTGTCCGTGCATTGGTTTGTTGTGCCAGTCCTCTGTTCTTTCTGTCTTTTCTCCTGTCTCTGTATATTTCTGGATCTTCGTCTACTTTTATTAGTCCTTCTTCCCATGCACTCTTTAGCTACTCGTCTTCACTGGTTTTCAGATATTGCCCAGTGCTCTGTTTCGATGTTGACGCAGTCCTCTATACTTAGTAGTCCTCTCCCTCCTTCCTTTCGTGTTATGTATAGTCTGTCCGTATTTGCTCTTGGGTGTAGTGCTTTGTGTATTGTCATTTGTTCCTGGTTTTCTGATCTATGCTGCGGAGTTCTGCCTTCGTCCATTCCACTATTCCTGCGCTGTATCTGATTACTGGGACTGCCCATGTGGTTTATGGCTTTTACCATATTTCCGGCGTTGAGTTTTGACTTGAGTATCGCCTTGAGTCTCTTGCATATATTCTTTCCTAATCGTGTCCTTCATCTCTTGGTGTTTTATATCTCCTCCTTCCATTATTCCCAGGTATTTATATCCTGTCCTCATCTATGTGTTTGATGTTGCTCCCATCTGGTAGCTTTATCCCTTCAGTTCTCGTTACTTTGCCTTTTTATTATTATTATTATTATTATTATTATTATTATTATTATTATTATTATTATTATTATTATTATTATTATTATTATTATTATTATTATTATTATTATTGCCGATGATGTTGCCAACGGCAGACAATATTAATATTATTGCTTATTTATTTATTTATTTATTTATTTTTTTTTTTTTGGTCTTTTACAGTCCTCCAATTCGACTGGGTGGTATTTAGAGTGTGGGGTTCCGGGTTGCATCCTGCCTCCTTAGGAATCCATCCCTTTTTTACCTATTATTATTTATCATTTTTTTTTTTTTTGTCTCTATCACAGTCCTTTAATTCGACTGGGTGGTATTTATAGTGTGGGGTCCCGGGTTGCATCCTGCTCTTAGGAGTCCTAAATTTTCTTACTAGTGCGCCGTTACTAGGTTCACACTCTTCTGCATGAGTCCTGGAGCTACTTCAGCCTCTAGTTTTTCAGATTTCCTTTTCAGGGATCTTGGGATCGTGCCTAGTGCTCCTATGATTATGGGTACAGTTTCCACTGGCATATCCCATATCCTTCTTATTTTTATTTTCAGGTCTTGATACTTATATATATATATATATATATAATATATATATATATATATATATATATATATATATACTATATATATATATATATATTTATATATATATATATATCGTTTAATATCCAATTCGCTCTACCTCGGAAATAATATGTTTTCATATATGTTAACTGAAGGGAATTATTTTTTAGTTAATAAGAAGTTCGTTGTCTCATGGGCTCGAACCACGGAACACAAGAATTTACGACTTACACAGCTGACACCTTAACCCACACGTCCCTCAAGAGAGGTATAAATTGATACCGATTCTCACTTACAAAGTCCTGTCGATAACAATCCACTTCGACCATGAAAACCGTGTTAGTGCGTTGTTACTGTAACCATTTATTATGAATGCATATTATCACATCACCGTGATTCAAATACAAGCAATAAGCTACACATTTTGTTAATACCCAATTCGCTTATGCTTGAATATGATAAAATCATATATATATATATATATATATATATATATATAATATATATATATATATATATATATATATATATATATATATATATATATATATATATATATATATATATATATATGTCACACCTGCTATTCTATATATATTCAAACACTACCATTGAATGTAAATCCGATCAGTCAAAAAGTTTATATATAAAATAAACTATCGTTTAAAAGGACAACACTCAATCCATTTAGGACAAAATCCTAACTGTGAGAGAGAGAGAAGAGAGAGAGAGAGAGAGAGAGAGAGAGTATAAGAGGATTTTGGGTATAGAGTATCGTCGCATAACATGCGTGATCCATATGCCCTAGGGTAGAAATTAATTGACCGAAACAAATACAAGGGCATCTGCGTTCATAGAATTTCCTTCGAAGCATTACACCGGCCAGAATCAGGAGTCCCTGCCTGGTGGAATGAAAAAAAGTAAAAATGCGAAAAAAGTGCGTTTTATATTGCAGGAATATACGTTCCTATATAGTATATCCATGTGCAAGGAAAGGGTTGTAAATAAGTGAACAGATGAGGATAAGTGAGAAGTAAATAATAATAGATATTTGGGGCAAACAAAACTTGAAATAAAGAAAAGATGACGGGATATTCAAGTAACACCTGACGCATAAACTTACTGCGTCCAAAAATATCACTAGGGAGTGGCGAATTTTGAATGTACGCACCAAGACAGAAAAAAAATTGGGTACAAATTACCAGGGAACAAGATCATCATCTCATAATATTAGGTCAGGTGACCATGGATGATGCCATACCGCAGTGAACTGAGGTGCTAAATAGCGCAATGACGTCACGTGATGCCAAAGTCTAATGCTAAGTTGATATTAAGGCTTAATGAGCTCAGATACCCATCTCTGAACACCAGGTTACGCTACTGTGAATAATGTTCAGAACGCCTTGACCGATGTTCAAACGATCTGGACTAATGTTAGGATGTTGATGGAGACAGGAAGTGATAAACTACATTCGGATGAGTAATTGATTAAGTCCAAAATGGCTGTGAGTTGATGACTCATATGTGGAGATTCTGGAGTCGAAAAAATTTACAAGAAATCTCAGGGAGATATGAATAACTCATGCCTGTTTTTTGGTAAAATTAGAATCTAGATTAAAAACCAAAATATTAACTGATATTTCAAGATTAATTCGTACGTTTGTTTTAATAAATAACCAGTTTAACAACAGCTAATGAATTTGATCATTTTATTAATGGTACGGGCGTTAATTATAATCATACAGGTATCACCAATTCTATGCTCACGATGTGCCAAGGCGTTCTTATAATATAATGTTTTTTTTTTTTTTGTTCATTCATCTTGGGTTCCATATTAGATGCTTTTGACCTTGAGCTCGTTTAAATTCTTTTATTTAATATCAGTCTAGTGTAATCGAGTTTATACTGATACAAATTACTTATTTAATACAGAGAATTATAAAAATACAATGGTTCAAATGCATTTTTTGTAACCATTTTTCTGTGCAGGAATCAACGAGGAACTTAGAAGAAAAAAAAAGTGGATTTTATGCTGTCTGATTCAAATCTTTGAGAGGGTGGATCTATGATGAACCCTGCCCAGAAAAAGGAATAAATATATATCAATTTTATTTCACTATTATATACACTGTTCCATTTATTGTTTCAAACATCAGCTAGTTACACCAAACGTTCGTCAGTGGAAGTATTTCGTTTGTTAATCACAACTGTCTATCCCCCCCCACCTCTCTCTCTCTCTCTCTCTCTCTCTCTCTCTCTCTCTTGCTTTCATTCCCATGTCTCACACACAAGGACCAGCAACAACTTTCTCTCTCTCTCTCTCACTTAGCCATATCTTGCTCATGAGAAACTCAGCAAGAACCTCCAAGAGCAGTGATGTGTGTTTACAGCATCACGGAAGTGCACACAAGACCAGATTGATAATAATCGAAGGGACGGGGTCCATTCTGACCACCTCTGTTGACAATCTGTTCGAACAGTGTTCAAAAGCATTGTCATCCTCCTGATTTTGGATCAAGTTGACATTTGGCTAAGTCTTGGCTAGAAAGCTCTGTCTATAAACCTTTTGAAGTGCTAACTCAATGGGCTACTTTTTTGGGGAAAATGTGGAAAGATTTTGAATGTCATAGGCTTCAAACCTTTGCCATTTGACTGATTTTTGAAGAAAATACTTTGGTCGAAGAAAAAGATATATCGTTTCAATTTTCAGTATTAATAATTTTTGTTTGGGGCCAAAATAATATATATTTTTTTTATCAAAATGTGAATTGAAAATCTGCTTACTATTTTTTAATAGAAATCCGTATTTGATCGCATTAGTCACTATCTTTTCATATATTCATAATTTCATTTCTTATTAGAATCGTATACAGTGACCTCGTAATCCCCAACAATCCACAGATCTTAGTTTCGACCAGAACCCAATTTCAACCGCATCAGAATTTTCTTATAATAAAACATCATATTACTCCATATCATTCTCAAAGATAAGAAGGCGAATTAAACGATTCACATCCCGACTGACTTCCATTTATGTTTTCGAGACCAAATTAATCTTGTGAAAGACAACCGTACATGATTATCAGGTGACAAAAATTGGGCCTTTAGGTCCGTTAGATAAGACCAATATACAATTTAGGAAAGAATAAAGATGAGTTTCTAAATACAACGCACGTACAAACAAAGGCGCACACGTCAGCCCGGTCGTCTCGTATATATAACTTTGGGAAGCAGGGAGAGACCTCAAAAACAGCTTGTTCGCGAGGGTGAAAATCCAATATGTATTGTGGTGAGAATAGACCTTACTGGCATGGATTTTGTTTTAGCTTTTGTAAGGTATTGTGATATATTCGTTAGGAAAATGATAATGCAGTGTCGATGGCAAAAGAATATACAGAGAGAGAGAGAGAGAGAGAGAGAGAGAGAGAGATTGTCTTCTTTTATATGTGGGGAGCCACATACCATATGAGGAATAAAAGATATTCTTTGCTTAATACTGGAGAGAGAGAGAGAGAGAGAGACGAGAGAGAGGGAGAGAGAGAAGAGAGAGAGAGACTATAAGTAGCTAGTATCTTTCTGAAGAACAGGAGCAACAGTTAAGATTGCCTTCGGTTTTACCAAGACGAATTTGTTCATAAAAAGGAAAATTTGATAGGCATGATTTTATGTGTAATGGATTGCTTTAGATAAGAAGAATATGAAGGATGTTAGCAATCAAATAAGTGTTACTGTGTATGGGACCTTTCCTTGAAAAAACGCGGGCACGCTTTGTCTTAAGAACTAACCATAGAATCTTTTTGAAAATAATCTCATTTAGTTTTCCCACACCTAAATCAATCACAGCACCTAATATAACCTGGGGCGGAGGTGGGGGGGGGGGGGGGGGGGGGGGGGGGGCATAAAAACAGGGGCTGTGCAATACTAGCATACATCTCAGGAATTTGCGTCAGGGGAAACATAAGACGGTCTTCATTACGACGCGAAGGGTTGGGGTTACGCAAACGTTTGTTTCGAAATATGCACGCAGGCGCATTAAGATATGATGCTACCGTGATAAAGATTTTCACGTGTGTACTGTTTGTACACTCGTTCATACACAAAGTAAGAGGTGGGGTTGGTCATAGAATGGGATACTGTTTTTCACAAACACACACCATACACACACATAGGACAGGATGTTGGGCAGTCGCAGAGCGGGGTACATTTCATACTCACAGAAGTGGCAGTAGGAGGGAGGGGGGAGGCTAAGGGGTATGGGTCACAAGACAAGCATTTTACCTAATATGGGAGCACTCTAATTCCTAATCACTGAAACGATCCATTGAAAGAAACAGACACTATTCCTAAATCACGTCATAAACAAAGCGATTTATTTATTTTTATTTTACTTTTTTTTGGGGGGGAATGAAGTGGAATTCTTTGATAACGATAATGATAATGGGCCTTTTCTAATAACCACCTGAATTCGATAGGGACATTTGCCAAAAATCCGGAGGGACTGAAAAGAAGATGAGGTACGATATCTCGAGCTGGAAAAATAATGAAAGCAAAGCGACGCCTCCAATATTCTCTTCTCTGGATTTTTTTGTCTAACAAAATTCCAGTTATCTAATTCTCACTCATCATGAAATGTGAATTATAAGCAAGGCGAGCAAATTCAGATGTATTTCATATAAGCTAAGATTTGTCTTATTTTTATTTTTTGTTTTTTCGTGATATTGGTCAGTATTCCTACGAAGTATGTAATATACAAAATATATTTTGGTAAATGTAGAAATCTAGTTTTTGAAATAAAAAAGTATTTATTGTCTCTTTAATATCGATTATATTATCGATTACATAATTATATACATACATATATCCATTACTATATCAATTTAGTTTCTCACTAATCTTAAAGGGAGGGTGAATTATATAATCGATTATGCATAGATAGTATTATTTTTTTTTTTTTTATTTTTTTTTTTTTACTTTACTTTCAGCAACTACGGAAATGGGCTTTGTATATTTTACATTCCTCCGTTCGTTCGCCTGGCTTTTTTGCGATATAAAACAAAAAAAAATATATTCTTCTATTTGATTCAGGGTAAACAGCAGTGCCTTGAATCAAAGAATGAATAGAACACAACACCTTTCAATGTCAACCTACAACCTTTTCAAATCTCGTTCCTAATCCATCAATCTAATTATTGCTCAGCCTTTCGACATCGGCCAGTGTTCGTAGAATCTCGAGAGTGACGCCACAGTCCTTTCTTCGATCAGCAAACTCTCTCTGATTCCGTTTTCGTAACAATTTATGAATAATTTGCACTCTGAATTTTTTATTATTTATTCATTTTTTTTTGTTATGAAACTACGAAAATACTTTTGTCGGAGAAAGGATGTACCATCTTCCAGTTTGTCATAGATGTGCGGAAATATTGCTCAGTCAATTATATAAAAAAATTGTGATTTCTTAGAGAGAGAGAGAGAGAGAGAGAGAGTAGAGTGTGGGCCGGGTGGGGGATGGGAGGGACGTGGCGCGGTGGGAGTTATTCAGGTGTCACCTCTTCGGGTATCTCTTAGAACGAAACATTTTACTTATTTCTGCTTTCATGTTTAGACTTTGAAACTTGCATTTGCCTTGCGAGATAAGGAATCTCTCTCTCTCTCTCTCTCTCTCGCCTCTCTCTCTCTCTCCTCTCTCTCCTCTCATTAACCCCTACCTGATTTAATTATTGAGAACTTAAAGTACAGAATTCCTAATTTCAGTGATTTTTTTTATGACTTTTCTACGTGAACTAATGGTCAATTTAGCTTCCTTTATGGGAGTGTCTCTGCATTTGCTCTATAAGAATATTATTATATTTAGTAATATTCTTATTCTTAGTAATATCATTTCTAATAATAGGTCATATCAAATGCAAATTCTATAGGAAATTAAGCTGGAACAGCAGTAAAAATGAGATTTAATCAGTATTCATGCAGTTAAATGATACAATAAATAATATGTAACTTGGGAATATCAAAACAAAATGATGAAGATTTGTGGATGTCGAAAAATGAAGAGAGGACATAAAGAAATAATTGGTAGAACTGAATCGCTGTCGAATACAAGTCTAACAGAGGAAACATTGAAAGTAGTAACAGACAAACATCATCCTTTATAGCACCTACAAGCTTGCATATGACCCTATCCCTTGTGTGAATGGGTGGACACAGTTGGACCAAATTTGGTGTATCGTCGTACGAAGCATAGAGAAGGACGGGACAATAAAAGAGCTAAAGTTCGGTGCCGTCCAGTGCAGTAGAGATTGAACGCTCCCAGTGACATCTAGTGGACTCCCATCACACTATGAAATAGAATTCGTCAGGAACTGCAAGATATAGCTTGCAATTTGATCAAATTTGCATGAGAATGTCCCTGAATCTTTGGGAATTTCGTAACTGTCATGATGCAGAAAATACGTATCGTCGATTAAAATGGATAAGTTTTGTATGTCATATTAAATAGATCGTCTACCAATTGCAAACTGTAAGTTGTAATTTTTATAATCTTGGAACTAAAGGTGCTGGATTTATTAGGAATTTCGTTCCTGTAATAACCACCCTGACGAGAATAAACAATAATGAAGGCATATTTTACATTAGAGTAAAAAGAAAAGTTTTCCATTTAAAAGTATTATTTACATTCAGCTCAAATGAAATAAGACTGCTGAGTTTCAGAGCTTCCCAGAAATCAATATTGAGGTCAAAGTGCTGACTTGGGTAATCCTCGGGTCTAAGAGACATCCCTTAACGAGGCTTTGGTGCCCGGGTAGAGAGAATGACATTTTGACCCACTATTACAGATTGCAGAATAATGCCATAAAGTCAATAATGGTTCCTTTTTTATGTCTCCTGTTAATCAAGAATTCATTTAATACAGAAATTAACCATACAACTACGGAATGACATAAACAACAATTTTGAACAATATTGACCTTTGTTTAGCTGGGCACATGAATAATATGGTTTAAATTGTTTTGATTTTCATTCCTCATGATTGGATAGTGGTTTATTTTTTGCTCGCAATGCGAAGAAAGGAATCTCATTTGTCTCTGAATCAACAACAAGGTGATACTATACAGATCTATATATATATACATATATATATATATATATATATATATATATACTATATATATATACATAAAGGAATGTGATGGTCACTCGCAAGTAACGAAAAAAACATTTACAGGTCTATTTTGTTTACGAGAAAGCGTGAGGGTAAATAATGTAGTGCCAGTTACCGAAAGAGAGAGAGAGAGAGAGAGAGAGAGAGAGAGAGAGAGAGAGAGAGAAGGGGGGCGCGTTGTGGGGGGCGGGGTATGGTAGAGAATAGTATGTCATATTACATAATTGTCAATTTCCAAAATAGAGAGAGATAGAGAGAGAATCGTTTGTCTCATCTTAGGTAATTGTCGATTTTGAAAGAGAAAGAGAGAGAGAGAGAGAGAGAGAGAGAGAGAGAGAGAGAGAGAGAGAGAACACGCATACCCAGGGACTTGACTTTATGAATGACAAAATATTTGCTAGTATACGCATACATATTAACTTTAATATGACGCATTATACGACAAGTGAATGCGTACTACAGGTGGGGCAGCCGGAACCTTATTAATATTGTACTGACTTACTTCAGGAAACGGTTTTGAAGTATTAACAAATTGGACCACTTAATTCCTCTCTCTCTCTCTCTCTCTTCCAATTCGCTCTACCTCAGAATTAATATATTTTCATATATGTTAACATACATGAAAATATATCAATTCCGAGGTAGAGCGTATTAGATATTAAAGAACATGTGTAGCTAGATGCATATATATATATATATATATATATATATATATATATATATATATATATATATATATATATATATATATATATGTATGTATAATGTTACAGTTTTGAATTATTTGTTTGTTTGTTGTTAACTGATTGTTAATTAGCGGATGTGATAAACAATGGCATTCTTGAAACGTAGATATCATCATTTTGACTCCGTGGAAACAGAGTTCTTAATAGGACAGATTCAGCTTTAGCTCCGAAAATGTTTTGACGCAGTCACTCGGACGGCGCCAGGTGGAAGTCGCTGCCTAAGCAGACACTACGTCCTATGTCCGTGCATGAGTGGAAGCAAGAATCTGGTTTTGTGTAGAGTTTATGGGCGTAATAATGAGATGGTTATGATATCATGTATCTCTTCCAGTGTAATGAAACTTGTGATGAATCAATGACATCATATTATGGGAGTGTCTTGTAAGTAAGTTCGTACATGAGTACGTACGAGACGTTTCCCCTGCATAAGTGAGAGTAAGATAACTGGGCTCTTGGAAGCAGCGCCCCTATGTCTTGATTGTTTAGTGTGGGTGTTCACAGCGTACTTTTAAGCCCAAGCGTGGCTTTTGTCTCTTTATATTTTTAAACCTTTATTTCAGAGATGTCCTTTTTCATATGACTTTTTGATTTATGCCATTTGGGTTTGCTTACAATTTATTTATGTGGGATTTATTTCTTTTTGTATATCCCCAGAATGTTTCTGGTGGTGGGAACTTATCTGGCCATGGGAACTTAACAAGATGGTTCCGTGGATAGGTGTTGGGAGACTATGACATTTCTAGTTACCTATTTTATGATTTAAACTAATGTTAGTTATTTGTAAGAGAAAAGAGCTGGACGGGTTTGGTTTCGATCCCCATGGTTATTTGGATGAATTATTTGGATTTTGAATTTTTGACATATTCAGTTAAACATTTATTTCTTTGACAATTTGATGATTTATTTGAATCCTTTTTATTCCTAAATAAATGTATTTTGTAGTTCACGAGTCTGATTAGTTACCTTAGGTAATTATGTGAGAACGGGTTGGATTGGTTGAGAGAGAGAGAGAGACAGAGAGAGAGAGAGAAAGAGAGAGTCCCCTCAGTGCCTTGCTGCTATAAGGGTCATTGCTACCAACCATATATTATATTTTTATTTGGGGCTCTGTACCGAGGTTGGAACCTCGGTAACAGATGTATGTATGTATGTATGTTTGTATGTGTGTGGTGTAGTATATATGTTATGTATATATATGTATATATGTGTGTGTGGTCAAACAAGGAACCTTGTTTTTTGTTGAATACTTGAACCTCAGGACTGACAAAACAATCCTTTGTACCAACAGAGCAGAAAAGACAGACGTAGAGAATCTTAAGCAAAATAATAGCGACTCATTCCCAACACAAAGCGATGTTACAACAAGAGAAGGAAATGGTGAGATTGTTACAAAGGCCATTATTTAATAGACTTGGTCCTCGGGTGTTAAACCTGATTGTGAGAGAATTATCTTTTGGGTTTACTTAACCTTTGCCTCCAGTTGGCCTGCAGCTGTGGCAAACGGCAATTAAAGATATTGCTGTATGCTGGTACTGAATATAGGCTGTTATTCTGGGAGCCATTCTCTCTCTCTCTCTCTCTCTCTCTCTCTCCTAACGATAACATAAGAGATTGTACTCATCTTAAATGTATGTAATTATCTTTCCGAAAACTTTTACTTAAAGATAATTTTTTTTTCCAAAATATTTTTCAGATTTATTGTTGAAAGGAATCAGTGCTTATCTTCACATGTATGTGTTTGTGCGTGTATGTGTGTTTGTAAGTGTAGTTCATATTGCATTTGGAAGAATACGCGTCCCATCTGTTGTTGAAGGTTTACGTTTAGAATTCATCTGAATAATTCATAGGTGTGTGTCTATCATTTGATTATTATTTTCATTGTGCCCCATTTTAACACTGGTGTTCATTTGGGATTCGAATGCTTCTGTTTTTGTAACTTCAGATTATTATATAGTAAAATCTCTATTGCTAATACAGCTGTAAGTTCACCCTATGCTAACAAAGGATAAAAGAACTTCTTATATCTCGGAAGAGGCAGCGAGAGCGTTCGTTTTGAAAGTCATTCTTCTGCTTTCCACTTCAGTCGAACGTTGGCAGTTGCTAAGGACTCAACTCTTGACAAGGACGCATCAGGTGAGGTACTGTAGCCTCAGTCTCGCAGCTCAAAGGAAGTGATTCTTCTAATGGAGTGCTTGAATAATGGATGCTGTTTAGCATATAGCGACTACAGTTTTCCATAGACGGGCTGGACGTGCTGGCCAAAGGTAGAGGTCCTCCTTTCACTTCTCTGCAGCTGGAATTGTGAAAACAAAGAAGGATTACACTACTCTCTGGAATGATTGAGAGGAAATACAAACAGAAGGGGTAGTTTTCGAGCTAGGTACCCCATATCTTTGTCAGGGAGAATTCACTGTTTAGGTTGGTGCACCCTGTAAAGCGTAAACTATTTGTTATGTCTATGCAACTATACATGTGTGTACTTCTGATATATATATATATATATATAGATATATATATATATATATATATATATATATATATATATAATATATATATATATATGTAGTATGTATGTATAAATATATATAGATATATATATATATATATATATATATATATATATATATATAGTATAAATATATATATATATATATATATATATATATATATATATATATTATATATATATATATATATATATGGCATTAATTTATAGCCTCTGCGGTAGGGGAGGGGTAAAAGCTTCACTGAAGTTCCTGGATTTGTATGGTGTCCTAGGTACACGCCTGCGCCGACAATCTATTATCGCCTAATAAATTCCCCTTCGGTTAAGTATATATGAAAATATATTAATTCGACGGTAGAGTTAATTAGATATTAAAGGACATTTGTAGTAGCTCGATGTGATATATATATTATATATATATATATATATATATTATATATATATATATGATATATATTGCGTGCGTGTGTCTGTTTGTATATATAGAACGTGAATGTGTGTGTGTGTGTGTGTGTTTCCGAGTCTGTATCTGCGTGCATGAAATGGCCGAGTAGAATTTCCCCCAAGACAAGTTTTTTCTTTCGGGCTACAACTTGTAATCACAAATGAGGATTCAAACGCATTGTCAGGACGGCTTCTTTGTTGACAGAAACTCTCTCTCTGACCTTCACTTAGTCCAAGGTCAAGTTGCCATCGCAACTTGATATCGGAGAATGTAAGGTCAGGATATGAATATACTAACTTGAACTGTGGAGGTCTCTAATTATACGTAACGTTAATTCACAAAAATGTTAATACAGCATTTAATATAGTATTGATGTAACACATTCCACAATATTTAGCGCCGTCTTGTTATTTTTTTTTAAACTATACATTTTTGATATATCTAAAATCATTTATCGTCAAAGCCATGAATGCATTCTTGCGTGACTTGTTTTTCTTATAACAGAAACTGGCATCAGAACATGATCGAAGTTTTCCCAAAGACAGATTCGTTATGATGACATTCAAAATCGTTATTCCAGCAACAATATCCAGTTAATAATTCCTCGATCTCGATTGCCGTTGAGAAAAGGGAAGCCAATTCAGTATAGTACTACAAGTATTATTCAAGTGATTCGTAATAGTGTCATTAAAGGCAGGATCTGAACTAAATAGGTATAATTTCCAAAAGTCAGAATCGTGTTGTACATCGTAACCTGGAAAACATCAGATTGTGCCTTTCGCAAAGACGCCTTTCGTGAGACGAAAGTATTAGTTC
>NC_061098.1:37814773-37839773 GCF_015104395.2 Macrobrachium nipponense | reverse complement strand
CTTTGCAGCGGACCCCTTTCTGTCCCTTAGTTGCAATTCCTTTTCATTCCGTTTAACTGTACATCCCATCATATTACTTTCTTCCGTAACTCGCTGTCCCTTCTCTCCTAACAATGATTTCATAGTGCAACTATGCGAAGGTTTTCCCTGCCTTCAATCAACCTACCTACTCTCAATTTTTCCTTTCCAGCCCTGCAGAAACTCATAGTCACCGTGTTTGGCTGTTCGCCTAAATCTATATCCCAATCCACATTCGTATATAGGGCTTCATCATGCCTTGGAAAAGTCGAGGTGAGTTCAACTAATGAAATGAAATGTAATCTTGAATGACGGTGGAAATGAATGAAGAGAATTAAATGCCGGTAACATAATTTTGGATGGTACTTTTATTCGAAATCATAATATGATTTCGAATATTGCCATTTCTATTTTTTGGATTGGTTCCATGGTAAAATTAAAAAAGATTATTTTTCATCATAAATCCTGCAATATTGGCTGTTTTGCTTTTTTTTTTTTTCCTTTTTTTGTCAAATGACAAAGTCCTCCTGATTTTTTAATTTTACTCTAATGAATTTAACCCATCAATTCATATCTCTGTATAGTTTTTTTTTTCCCATCCTTTCTCTCTCTCTCTCTTCTCTCTCTCCCTCCCTCTCTATCTCTCTCTCTCTCTCTCTTAACTATCACAAATGCAAAGCTTGATTCTAAGTCCTGAGGAGATCAACCTCGTGAAAGGAGGTGAGGCAACCCGTAACCCCTTCTTGTAATGGTTAATGTCAACGCTAACATGGGCGGAATCTCAAAAAAAGGTCAATTTTTATATCCTCTAAATAATGCTTCCTCCCGGCTTTTGTTTACGCCTCAAAATCACCCAAGGCCTTTTGTGCAAACTTTGTGGCCATCTAAGGTTAACTTGTGGACTGGAGAAAGTTTTCGTATATGGCGAGAGTTTCTTCCCCATATATCACCTGCAATGAGTGAAGGGAAAACACTAATTCCCAATGCAATATAAAACAAAGCTAAGCAACAAGACACCTCCTTCACAATAGCGTTTACTTCTCTCTTGCCCCTTAGACTAGTCGCTTTTATTTCAAGAATGTATAAAAAGTATATCTATTGCCTTTCGGGACTGAGCGCGAAATTGATCTTTGTTCAGAAATGCTTATATTTTATGAATTAATGAAAATATATCTGTTACATCAATAGATAACTACTGTGCCTTTAAAATATTTCTTTCTAGTTTCAGATAGGACTGCTGTCTTTTCAAATGACACTCTGTATATGATAAGATATAAAACTTGAATATAAGTTGTTGATTTTATTATTAGTATTATTATTATTATTATTCTTATTATTATTATTATTATTATTATTATTATTATTATTATTAATTACATTATTTTATTTATTTCCAAACATGGTTTAGCAGGTAATGCACAATGCTTACAACAATAGTAATTATCTTTTTTTTGTAGCGTACGGCAAATAACAGGAACTTATGTCGGGCTATTTCTGTAAATAAAATACTTGTAGACAATGTAAGACAACATGACCAAACACCAAGAAGCAAAAGGAGAAGAAATCTAATAGAGCATTAGATCTTCCTGATCAACTCCAGTTCTTATTTAACAGTCCACCAAGAGAACCTGCAGTGAGCGTTTTAGGTAGTGTTTTATGCTCACATGAAATGATCACTCGACTTACCTGTCCTTTAGCATCACGCGAAACCCGCCCAGTGTTCGTGATTCTTGTTTATGAGGGTCGTAAGCCACTCCACCCCACAACCGCCCTCTCCCCCGGTACCCCCACATAACCAATACCTCTTCAGTCCTTGCGTTTTAATTATATTATATTCTGCAAATCCCCAATAGATTTCAGCCGTTCGCTGACTCGGGATCGACACAAACTGCATGTACCAGTCTGCTGGGTCATAAGACGATAAACTTCCTCGTCTTACTTTTATTACTTCGTCGTCAGAAATTACGTGAGTCATTTTATGCTCTCTCTCTCTCTCGTCTCTCTCCTCTCTCTCTCTCTCCTCCCCCGCGTCTCTCTTCTCTCTGTCTCTTTCTCTCTCTCTTCTCTCGTTTCCTGGGTTTGCCTTTGTGGGAAACGGGCATATCCGCTTCACGGCCACTGCCTCGTAAGCTGAGATTAGATTTGCATTCTCATTGTTAGGAGTGAATACTTACATTTATACGCTCTGAATACGCATAGATATTGTTAGTTATTATGGTGAACTAATTCCATGTGAAACTAGTTTGAACGTTCGTTTGTTTGTAAGAAAAATCCGCTTCCCATGTATAGTTTTTCATTCATAAAAAATATAACCGAGTCCTTCAATCTTACAAACAATGAATAATTGGGCTCTAGGTCTGAACTGATTTCCTATATTCTACTTTGTACCAACCTCAGCTTTGTGTTTTTTGAAACTGGAAAGAAGTTAAGGTTGCAATTGTCACTACTATTTCAGAATTTTCCACAGTAACAACGAAGCACATTTTACTGCATATTGGTGCTGCTGTTCAGCAAATCTGTTGTTATTATAAAAAAAAAAAAAGTCGGGATCAACTTTTAATGTTCCAAGATCTCTGTTGAAAAGACAACTTATAAAAAAATTGACAAACAAGAGACCATCCGTCGATTGGTCCAAATCATATCAGCTAATGTTCAGGAAAGAGACCTGCCACCCGAACTACTCTGTTCTGTTCTACCGCATTGGATTTTACACTGTTTATAAAATATATGAAGGATTGCCATGACAATACCTACCTCCCGCTGGCAATTTTCTGATTCTCTTGTTTAGATGTTTTCTCACAGCTAAGCTGTGAGTCAAGCTTTGAACGTCATTCACCAGAGTCCTATATCGTCCATGGAAGGGAGGATGGGTTGGGAAATCCAGTATGAGATGTATTAATCAATATTATTTTCATTTTATGCCTCATACCTTATACTGACTGTGCCGTCCACGCGTCATGTCCTATTGGACTAAGGTCATTTTCATTTCTCATAAGTGGAGACTTTCTACATCCACAAGTGTTGCTTCTCGGCTACTGAACAATCTTGATTTCCAGGTAAACAACCATATCACTTGTATACGCATAAAATAACAGCGGACCATGAACACGAACTGTGGAACTCCGCGACACAATAAGATCTTTGGTTCACTAAAAGATCCCTTCCACGCAACTCGCTGCTGCCACCTGTAAGGTTGCGTACCACAATATTCGACGGACAACTTGTTACAATTAACATTGTCTGTTGGTTGTTGCCATGTGAGCAGAGTAAAACTATAGTCGATTCACTTAAAGTGGATTCTTGTGCCTACGAGATGTTGGTTTGGATCCTCTGATTGGCTGTTTCTGTGGGTAGGCGCATTGCTCTCCGTGTCCTCATTATTTTCGTCGTTGGCTTAGAAAACTAGCATATGTTTGTATATTTCTTCAATTATCTCACGATTTGCACAAGATAGGATGTTTTGGTCATACATAGGATTCCTAATCATCTTTTCTGACATCAGTAATACAAAACACAAAGGAATTATAATGAGTAAACAGTGAAGAGAGACATTGTTAAAATTCTTATATCTGTTTTTACTTATCATCGGATCTTGCATCATTAATGCGATTAAGATAAAATAAAACTTCCTGTTTTAAACACCCAAATTCACACTGAAATACGCTGGTGCTTTCAGGTTTAGATGTGTTGTGATGTGTAATGTAACTGACGAATGTGTCTCATTATGTTGCATCCACTAATGAATCAAGTGATCTGCAAGACATTTGTTGCGTTTGTCATCTGAAGCGAGAGAATTTAAGTTGCCATTAGCGGAATATGAATAGTTCCAGTTTCAACCATTTTACCATGCTATATCATTACCGTTTTCTGCAATAAATACCAAAATCCGCATTATGAACTGACGACATTTTTTATCACTCCAATATCATATAGATGTCTTGGACATATCTGATAATGAAACATATAATATTCAGATGGATGCATCTGTACATTAGCTCGATCTAGTCAAGGCCCCGAGGGGGAAATCGGTCCCAGCAAAGAATTTGAACTTCTGTGTACAGACTTCGCAGTCTTTAACCAAGACACCGAGAATAGAGGCCTGTTCGATGTGGACTGGATGACAGTGATACTTCAACCCTGGTAGTCCAACTCTCCCGACACGAGTGACTGGCGACTTCACATTTCCCGACTCTCCTTCCCTTACCATCACTTGACACACGTATTTTCGTGTTTCTATTGTTTATTTATGAACTGGACATAAAACTTATATGGCATAATGAGGTAGCAAACGCCATGGTACTCTAGTGTCCTTTTTTGGACGAACTTATTGTGGTAAAGCAGATAAACTCGGCATAAGTTCACTTCAACAGGTACTTACCTAGTTTGACTTTTTCTCTCTGGATGACTTTCAACTGGCAGATAAATACAGTCTGGCATTCTAGGTCGGATTGTGTGAAGCAACAAGGTCAGGTACAAATATAAAAGAAAGACTGGGTTTTAGCCTACATTGAATTTTAGTAGGAATTCATGTCACCAATGCTTTAACAGAGTCGAATAGGTATAGGCTAGCCAAAGTTAGAAAAACTCCAGTGTAGCCTGCTAGTTGTGGGAAATAGGCAAGTTTCCATGCAAATCCAAGGCAATGTGACAAACTTTTTTTGGGCCTAGATGGGTTAGGGTGATAAAAAGTACGACTGGCCTAAGTATTCTAAGGGTTCACAGGTTTAAAACAGGAGCCTATATAGAAATTTCACTAACCTAACCTAACCTATCCTCAGTGCATCACTAGGGTTTTAGTGCCCATATATACACGTAAAGATATTAAAAGACCATCTTCTTACTTCACACAGGTAAAACTTTCACGACACGGATTAATGAAATGCCTACTTATGCCACAGCTGCCCTTACACTACATTAGCCTACTGTAACAGACATGCATTTTTCATGTTCAATGAAGTACGTCACTTACGAGAGCTCAAGATACCTACAGAGGTTCATGAGACAAATATCATTAAAGCTATATATTCACTAAGTCCAGAGAGCTGATACTGCCAATGTATTTCTAACCACTGCAATATATTATATATTGCTGTTATAAAAACTATTATTTCTTTTTGGCAATAATTGTTAAGCTCTAGTTATGACTGAATAAATTTTGAATTATTCATCAGAGCAGGTAATATTGTTGTTTTTGTTATACCCTTAGTTTTGTTTCCCCACAAAGTTACTGTACCATCAGGAGAGTGTTTTTTCAAACAGGTCTGCCCCCGCCATCATAACAAAAGGACTCAGTAATTTTTGCTTATGTACATTAAGAGTAAATGTTAACTCATTACTGCCCAATGAGAAAATAGTATACTGATGGTGATGAAACTTACGTACTTATACCACATTTTCATTATAAAGGCAAAAATATTGTTGTTTCAACCTTTGGCTATAATGAGCTGGCAACAAGTGCATTTTACTTATGTTGAACAAGAAAAGTTAAGTGCACAATTCCCAATTAAAGCATATAAAAGCTGATGTTCTGCACTGCACACTGAAGGTAATTATAGTCTTAGAAAAAATAATTTTTTGCATTGTAACATCATAAGCTATCATTGAGAAAGCATGGTCCTATTTTCCCAGCATTCCAAGCTGTCCTAAAGTGTCTCCTCACCCATTTCAGAGTAACAAATGCCCTTTTATCGTGTTTTCAGTAAATTTGTTAAAATAAGTTCAGGAATATGGGCTTGGCCAGAAAGTTATAAATAAACAATGAAAGTTGCCTCAGTTTGATGTCAATAATTTGAAACGAAATTTCATTATGCACCATTCAGCCCTTTGAAAAAACTTCATGATATACAGTTTACTCAATGAACATTCATATAAAACTATCATTAAAATGCATTATCTCCCTAAACCTTTGAGAAACAAAATGTTTCATTTAGTTTTACAAATATCCAATGAATTAACTCGTTCAGCTTTACTACTTTGGAAAAAATTTACTCCCTTTTATCAGATCAAATGTAAAAATTTTACATTTGGTCGACATCATGAATTTAAATGATTAAATGTCAAAGGTAATAATAGATAAGCTGCCCAATAAGTAATGAAGGTTTATAGTACAGAAAAACAGAGAACTGAACAATATGGGTTTTCTACTAACGTTTCATTGAGTAAAATTGGTTGTTCAAGAAATAAATAATTGTAGCCAAAGAGAAAACTTAGAAAATTTAAATAAACTAAATAATGCTGTATGATAAGAGAGAATTATTTCATTCACATAATAGCAGAAAAGAACCATGTTTTTTTTGATGTAAACCTATGCGAGTGGTTTTTTATTCTTTGGGTAGACTTATTGTAACTAACAATTGTTTTGGTTCAGCATTTTATATTAATCTTATAAACTTGTGGTTCGAGTAAGTATTATTTGGTATACACTAATTAGGTGTAGACGAGAAAATAATTAATCAATAACGGGATAACCATACGCGAGGTTTGTTTACATTTCTTTCGTCCTGGCAGCGTAATCAGTGCTAGCAGCTCGGTCTACCCTGCTTACGTCACAAACTCGAACAGGCCTTCCTATCTTCTCGGTGGTCCTTGCTTCAACACAGCTTAAGCTTTTATCAGGTTGTTTCAGAATATGGTTTACTGATTTTCATCATATGAATATATTTTCAAACCCAAAGAGATATCACAAGACTTATTTGAGTGATATGAAAATAAATAATCTCAGTGAGCAATAAACAACAAAGAAATTAAGAAAGAATGACTTTCCTTTCAAGCTGAGTTAGCAATCTAAGCACCAGTGTATTCCAGGGTGGTTTTATTGTATGGGAAATAACAATTTTCTTTTATCTTGATTGCATGAATTATGTAAAATACGATGATAAATAAAAACATGTATATAGAGACTGACATGTTGTCTCTCTTCACTTTTACTCGGTCTTCCTTTGTGTTTTTAATCTTATTTTTTTCAGTAAAAGCTTATTTTAATTGTGTACATTAAGCTGAATCCTATCTTTTTTGTCAAGTGAGATAAATGAAAGAATGTAATCATATATGCTAGTTTTCTAAGCTGCAAACAAAAATATGACATACTGAGTGAGCAGCCTACCTCCCTGTTATCAGCCAATCAAGGCCACGAACAAACGTCTTGTAGGCACAAAGAATCTACCTTAAGTGATCAGACTATAGTGAGATACCAACCTTCAATCTGGTAACAGTGTTTGTTGCCAAGATCTACTTCCATCGTTTCAAACCTTATGACGTTCATCCTGCTTCGTCTGTGATATGGTAACAATGCTTGTCCTGTCGGACATTGTTCGAACCGTCCTGGACCTAAGGATATCTTAATTAGTCGTAAGACTATTCTACTCTTCTAAGATTCCCTGAAGTTTTAAACAAAGCTTTATGATTTTTTAATCGAAAGCACACTAAAATATCTTTGAATTACTCTACACTCAACCATTTTCAAGGTACCAAACTGCTTCCTATAAAGCATATTGAATATAGTACCATCTTGGAGATTCCACAACTTGTTTAGTGGCTTAAAAATAAGTTTTTTTTCTGTAACTTATTGAGAGCACAGGGATGAACAGAATTGGCCTGTAGATACTGCATGTCTGGCAGATATGGCCTCTCTTTGGAACAGACGTCGTATTACTAAGCTCCTCACCTAAGCCGTGAAGATACACATTGAAACAGAAATCTACAGAATCTAATCATATTGGGGAAAAACACAAGAGTTTTTTTTTTTTTTAGGCGATACTGTTACTAGGATCTTCGCCACCCCAGCTACGCAAGATTATCAAAACATTTTCTAACATCCTTAACGAGATGCAAGAATTTCTCGTGCGAATAGGTTTCCGGATGACAAGTATCATGGAGGGGACATCCTCAGCTGACTGCTTAGGTTCTAAAGCTCGAGAAGCATTTCAGCCTTTTTCCAAAGGCTAGTGACCACTCGCCGTCATCTGTTCAGTAGTGGTGGAATGGAAACGAACCTGACCCCAACGATAGAAATACGAAAGAAGTCCCACCACAGATGAGCTAATAATTCCTTCAAGTTTTCCAATCTAAGGGATTTTTTTAAATTGACTCTCAAGCTCTATTTTAAGTTTCTATTCGTCGCTGGCAAAGACTAGATATGGCTTATTTTCATGTGAAAGTCGTCTCAATATTTGTTGAATTTGTTCCTTTCGTTATGATTATCTCATCGCATGTATCAATCACACCATCCCTAGTCTTTATTCTAGGGACATACTTTACTAAAATATTAAACATCAACATTTGTAATTGAACGTCTTCTTGGGATCTGGATTGATAATAACAACTGAATGTTAAATTTTCTGACAAGCTTTGATAATGTGATCCCAATTTGCTCTAGATTTCAGCTAGACCCTTTTTCTACTGATAAGTATGAGGAATCATCTGAATGACAGATTTGTCCCATCCTCAATGGGCACAGTGATTGCAAGTAAGTGCCTATATACTCGCATACCTTGGACTAATGATGCTGGAAAATCGTGAATAGTGCCCAGAAATTGTGTGGGTTTCTTCCATTAGCATGGACAAAATCATAGGATATACGGAACTCAACACAGAACTGGCCACGTTGATTTGGTGGAATTTGGAATAAAGGCATTTTGTGCTTTGAATGCCAGTCTTTTGAATTCTGTGACTGAGCCCATACTAATCCTCTCCAAATGGAGCGGCAAATTAGAATCGTCAATATTTTGATATGTTAAATAGCAATTACATAAGTATTGTAAGTCCTTACTGAGATCCTAAATGAAAACAAAGACTCATAGCAAACTATGCTGGCAAGTTTTTTCTAATGATAAATAAGGTAATTTTGTCCACTCTAGATAAGACCATACCCTGCGCATTTAGGAAGTTTATGGCAAAATAAACTCATGGGCGTCAAAACCCCGAGATTAAAACGCAGTTTACTGGTTACAATTGTGGAGATCAAGAACAACTTGACTTAAGCCCAGAAACATTTGAATAAGGTACTTTTACAATTTTCCTTGCTTATTGGCAACAAGCCCTAGGTTCCTCTTTATGTCTCCAAATGAATAGAGTTAACTATAACATATGAAATTATATAGCACAATATAATAACTAATAACAGCAGCAACATATAAAATCATCAGAAGATAAGCAATACTATGCAATCAATCAACAAAAAGTGCTAACATTATTTACACACATTACATTTGAAAGTTGCTGGAATCAGAGGTCGACAAGGTTCAGCAGCCGAGGCACCTTGTAAGGCAAGGGGGAAGACAGTCAGTATCGATTTTAATTATACAAAGATGAGAAAGAATACTTAGGTAAAGAAGGCGCTTTCCTGATATTCCAACAAGCAACCATTGCTTTCTCACCAGAGCCTGCTCCTACACCCTTTCGAGAAACAGGAAAGTGAACACAAAGAGGAAAAATGCCTGAATTGTATCCTCAAGCAAGGGAACTCAAAACATGGAAGGCCATAAGTACAAATGGCTAAGTAGCAGTCTAAGGTGGCGAGAGGTTTGGTATTCAGAGTAATCTCCTTAAGGCCTCACCAACCAAGACTAATAGCGTCTCTTCCCCCGTTGCGTATTTGGTTGATTCTGGAATGTCCACTCGCTTAGAGGAGTTGCCTTCACAAAGGAAAAAGGGTCGTTTCTACCGTAGCTTGTGTAGGCAGGATGTCACAGACCGTTATGTGAATTTGCTAAGGAAAGCCCATTACCCACTACCATAATTTATGCTAAAATTCTTAAATGGAAATCCAGAGGGCTCGTGATCGTAAAAATAATTAATAAAAACTAAAACAAATATGTTAAACTGCAATAGAAACTTTACTTCTGGATTGTTTACATTATTTTAGCGAAATGCAACTGTTTTTTTTTTTTGCTTTTTTTTGCTGAACGATCAGAAACGTCGTGACTTTCATGAATGACAATAGAATGGCGTTTTTGCTGACTTTTGAAGCAATGGAACCAATGACTGCTGTCTTGGCAGAAGCATATGTTTTCTTACCTTCTCAATCTGTTTAGGTGAAAAACTAAAAATCCATAGAATAATTCAAAATGGAAAGCATACGCCAATGATCTCTCAATATCTTCATATTACCTCAGCATTTCAATACACAAAAACCAATCGAAAACAACGCTGAAACATTTTTAATGGATAATATTAACAGCGTTCAAACCTCAAGCAATTGCGAGTTTCCAGTAAACGATTTTAGGATATGAAATCACCTGAACGTTTCTTGTTTTGCAACTTCTTCGCTAGATTTTCAGGCGTTTTGTCTGGTCTCGGGCACAAACGGTTCAAAACTAGGTCGTATAAATGGCATATTCCTTTACTTTTTATCACCTCGCCGTAAAAAACCCTGAATTCCTTTTATGTTCTCTCTCTGGCTCTCATCCTCTCTCTCTCCCTCATCTCTCTCTCTCTCTCTCTCTCTCATCGAAGAGCCTGAGTGGCAAAGAATGTTATTTCCCTCATGGCCTGGCAGAGTCTTGGGTTCAGGTATCTGTGTACAAACTTTTAGAACATTGCAATCCGATATGGGATTTTTCATTTATTCATCTCGAAGAACTGTAAGTTAAATGTTTAATGAAATTTAACAAAGGCCACGAGAGGCTTTTGGTCGACAATGAAATACACTGTAGAAGGAGGGGCTTGAAGGAGGAATGGAGATAACTGAAAATGAATAGAAAGTTGCCTTTTTACTCAATCCTTCCTTCAATTCTTCGCCTTATTCAGAGGCATTGTTCTAATTCCTATTCATGACGAGCTGGCTTCCTTTTTATTTATTTGGTTTATTATTTATTTATTTATTGATTGATTCTTGTACTCAAGAAAAGTCTAGTTTAAAAAACTGAGGTGCATCGTAGTTTGGTTTTTCGTGAAAATATGATAAAAAAAAAAAAAAATAATTCCGTCCGTGTGTTATATAATTACCTTTTTAATGTAAATTTTATTGCTGTCAACAAAACCTGGCCTTATACATTTCGACATATTAGAATTCGATCGATTCAAATTTCGTTTTTTGTCTTCAGTACAAAATCAAGGTTTTATTAACACTTCTTTTTATAAAGCTATTATTATATTTTTATTTTGTTATATCTGGAGCGCAGGTTCCTTCGCGCAGGTCCTATTAAGGGCCTTATGAAGGTCTTGCCTATTATCTAACCACTTTTACGGGCTGACCGACCAATAGAGGGTCGTAAGGAGACATGGGTCTTACACATAATCCCTGAAGAGAGAGAGAGAGAGAGTAAGGTAATATCATTTATACATCATCCACTTTACAGGCCAGGTCGATTCTTTTGGAACGGAACCTTTATTGATATATATATATATATATCATATATATATATATATATATATACTATATATATATATATATATATATATATATATATATATATTATATATATATATATATAATCATCCCGCATAATCCATCTGACATCAGAAGTGGTGGGAAGGATAATGTGATAACGATCACGGAGTCAACTGACGTCAATACAGGAGGTTATTGGGTTGATAGTCCTATTATGTAGCCATCTGTACTAACGGTTCTCTTCCTTCCACATCGATTTCCTAATTCGTTTATTTGTTTTTATTCAACTGTTTTTTTTATCTACGATTATCCTGAATTCATTCCATTTTGGGGTTCAATGCATCTTAACGCATTTTTGAGAAGGTTTAGAATTTATGGTCATGTCTGAACGTCCTACCTAATTGAGCACAAATTCAGTACTTTTGACATTGGAATTTGCCTCTGATTTTGTAATTTTTGGAAAGAATTCCTATTATCTTCGGTTTTTTAAAGACTGGAAAGATCGGATATGAACAGACCTTCTAATAGAATAGTGTTTTCTTAATCAGAGTATGGCCGTATTAATCAATGTTTATTAAGGCAGGAAAGATGTTAGGAATGATTCCGCAATTATTTATTAATTCTATTATGGAACTTAATAGTAATTATAGTTTGAAATTATTTGCTATTAATTCTATAGGAAACAGTAAAAAAAAACAAAACAATCCCAGATTTAAGCTTTTGTTTTAAGCTTAATAAAATCATTGTTTATTTAACCAATTACTTGATAGGAATATTTATTTAAGGCCGAGAAAAATCAGGAAATAATCCTCCACCAAAAAAAGATACGAAAAAAAAACAAAAGAAAAATAGATTAATTTTGTTACATGTAATATGTAATGAATTTAGGTGGAAAGGCCACTGTAATTCTCCCTTATTTTACTTTTTATTAGGAAATATATAAAATATTGATTTATGGTAAAACTGATTATTAAGAAAGAAAAATCACACAATGATACCAATAAGGAAACATTTCACAAATAAGTTTTTATCCATAGAAATGTCCTTTTTGTTGATCGTAACTTTATGAGTAAGATTCCCAGAAGGAGATGAACAGTAAAATCACAAATAATGTTTTAAAGAATATTTCCATGAGTATGGAAATTGAATTTGTGTATCTGTTTTGGACCTTGCATGGTCATTCCTGGTTTGAAATAATGTCCATTTTGCCTAATGTGTATTAACTCTGACCTGATTCACCCCGTTGTCCTATTAGCTTCCTGTTTGTTTGGGGCCCCACCCCCCGCCAGCCCACCCACTCCCCTAATCCCCAAATTATTCCCATGTGATCATGTGTGTGTACGTGTGTATTCGTGTCTTTGTCAACGATGATTTTGTTATGTTACCTGATTAACTTGTGGTTTGTCCTTTATGATACCTCCTATTGCTTATTGCTTGTAGAGTCTCTCTCTCTCTCTCCTCTCTCCTCCTCTCTCGTCTCTCTCTCCTCTTTCTCCTCTCTCTCTCTCTCTGGAAACTATTATAATACATAGGAGTTTTGAGAAGGTGCACATGCTTTTCTCCACTAATTCAAAATACGTTCAAATATTTTGAGTCCATAAATGATAGCAGAATTTCGCTGGATTTTCATTTCTTACCAACTACCTTTAATAGTAAGCTTCCTCATAGGCAACTGATTCTTTTTAGACTCACGTTTGCTGCTGCTGTTTCGTCCTTAAGTTCAACTTGAGACTTTTTTTTTTTTTAGAAACTTTATTGATATTTCTGAATTCTGATATTCCTGTATTTTACTTTTTTTTAGTAGTGGACTTGTAAGCATTTTTGAGTATATAAAGATATAGTCAGATATATATCACGACCTGAATTAAGAGAAAAGGATGTATCTATGACTGATGTTCGTAGACGGTAGAGAAAAACTGCAGAGGTGGAAAGAATAAAAAAAAGTTGACAATAGTTTTCAAGAGGCTGACAGTTTGGAGTAAAACGTATCATCTTAATTCCTTAAATATTTATTTGACCCGCTTATTAATAACACGGACTCACTTGGAAAAATAATTCACCGTCTGTACAATTCACAATATACTGATTAAAATTGTATTTAAAACGCTGAATGGTCATGTGAAAGTTATCGCGCCATACTTTACTCCAGAATTAGCACTACTCTTAACTAGTCTAATTTTAGGCGCTTGAAGCCTTATTTCGGTATTAATTTAGACTAGCTTGATAATAATTAAAATTATATCTCCTCTGTTTTCAATGTGTTATAAATCTTATGTATTTACTTTTTTACAAACATTTCAATATCTTCGGAATAATTAAAATTGGCTTCATATTCACTAATGGAGAAAACAGATCACTTCTGATTTTGTGAATATTTTCCTTTATCTATTTTTTTCTTTAATCTGGTTATCATGCACTCTATTTTGAATGTATTACCTGTTCACATTAATTTCTTATAAACTATTTCCTCATTATCCTCTTTAGTTTTCAGTCAATATATATATTGGGTTTTTCTTCATTTTTGCTATTATTATCATTGGGAAACATGATTTTCGTGTAATTTGAAGGTAATATTCCAAGTTTTAATAAAGCCTAAAGATTAACAAACCTTTTCTACAGTATACTGCTTAAAAAATAAAAATACGAGATTTTACTGATAAAATGTTGTAAACTTTCTACAAGCCATAAATTTATTCACCAACGTCTCCGTTGAAAGACCATGCCCTTCAAGCCCTGCTGGAAATCTATACCAGAAGCTCCTTTGCTGATCACCGCATTTACATTTACCCCAAATCGACGGCAGTGGCACGAGGAGAGAGGGTCCTTTCCAGATTCCAGCAAAAACCAAGGATTGTACGTGCGTTACATTGATGATACCTTTCGCTGCGCCGACTCCAGGATGAGATTAAGCAGCACCAACAGCTTGCCTAACGTTCACATAGAACATTGCCAAGACCGCCGTCTCCCCTTCTTTGACAGTCCGTTCAAACAGCACGATTTCCGGATTCCAGCACGTTGTACACAGAAGCCGACGAATCTTGGAATCTGATGTGTGGTTAGAGCGATGGCCCTGAGATTAAAGCACTCCAATATCAGCGCCTTCGTAAAAGACGGGGCCCTCTTACGCACTGGCTCCCCTGGAATGACACAGTGAGTTAGAGCGCACTGGCCCAGGTCCTCGTCAACAGGCTCACCTCGTGTTTGTTGATGAATCGAATAGGGAAGAATATGGAAGCCTGTACCATCAGGAACCCTGCCCTGGCCCCAACATTAGAAACCCATCAAGCATTCTAAATGAGGCAAATTTCCACCGGAAGGTTACAAGGAAGATTGCGCATAGCCTTCAAAAACATCAGCGAAGAAAAACGCCAGCCTCACCGACCAGAACAAAAAGATAAGCTTGTAATAATATAATTAAAACGAAGAAGACTATAGCCTGGTTGATGAGGAACAACCTTTTCCCCCTTGCAGATCTTCTTGATAAGACGAGTGCGGGTCTACCGATATACATGCCCGGTCCGAGGATGCCTCTGCAAATACACCTGAATGACCCTTTCATACGTTTTTCCAAGCCGAATCTCCTGCCAGCCCAAGAAGCTTCCATATTTAACACGGCCAGGACTGCTACATGACAAACGAATAAAGAGAAATTATATTATCCCTTATATCGAATAATAGACCAGACAACGGATCCCTTACGTCTGCGCCTCCCGGAAAGACCTCTATATAGGAAAGGAGAAACCATTTAAACATCATTCGGTAAACGTTTCTACCTTCCCACCACCCGCCCGAAGAGCTCGACGACCCCCTCGACAATACCATATAATCAGGAGCCCCACAAGAATGATAGGACTTCTGCTACGACCAATTCCCTGATGTTCATCCCCAGGCACACTATAGTGGCGCTCGCATGACATAATCCCCATGAACATCAATGAAGTCCACGAATTTTGGCCCACCATCCCGACCAAGGAAAATTGAAACATTAGGTCTGAGCTACTATATACACCACAAGACTTTATTATAGCCGATAGTTTTTCTTCACATATTGCATGTGTTAATTTACAGTTATGGGCTGCTGTGAAGCAAGAGCACGTGCCACATAGGCTGGGCTGAATTTAACTCGAGAATATGACCTGCATGAAGTTCGAAACGTCCACGTAATACAAGCATAACGCCACTGATAACCAAAGACGACCCAGACCCGGAATGAACTACGCACGGAAAATACCACCGGCACTTGATGGTACCGCCCCCCTGGCTTGACTGGACCTGTTTTTTTAATAAAATAAAGATCACCTTCAGCATTTTTATAATTCTAGAATTTCCTGAACTATGAATATTGGCAAGTTACGCAGAAAAATCGCTGAGCCTAGAAGCGAATTGTAAGAAAAACAGAAAAACAATACATAAAATCAACTCGCTTATTCTCCATTCTCTTTTAACAGCATTTGCTTAAAGAGGGTCTTCACCTAAATATAATATATAATAATAATAATAATAATAATAATAATAATAATCATAATAATAATAATAATAATATAATTAATTCTCAGACACTGAACTCTGTGGAAGCTTAGTTGTCATCATAGATAATAATGATAATAATAATATGACCATCCACCTTCAGCTTGACCCGAATGAAAAAAAACAGTGACAAAAAGTTCTACGACAAGAGGAACCTCGCGATTTTAACACCCACATGACGCTTCAATACAGACAATAAAACTACATACAGGGTATTATCCAAAGTTGTTCTTCTACTTTCCAGTCCCTTGAACGCTTACGTGTAAACGGTGGCTGCAAGAAATGTCACTTTTTTAGGTCATGTCTAGGTCCTAAGTTAGGAGAAATATAATAAATTCTGTTTGTTAGGTGATAAATGAGAATTTTTTGTGACTTATTGTTAGTCCCTGCAGGAAATATTTCATGAAAAAATCCGGTAATGTTCGTTCATCTATAAATCACTTTTTTGGTTTTTTAATAACAACAACAACAGCAAGAAAAACACATCACATAATAATAATAGTAATATAAATAATAATAATATAATAATAATAATAATAATATAATAATAATAATAATAAATCTATTTTTAGTATTTTATTAATGAACATTTCAAACCAATGTTTTTGGACAGTTTTGATCTTAAATAATACAAATAACATTAAGAATAATATCTCGAAGAAGACCCTATCTCAAAAAACTTTATCGAACAAAATGGAGTACGTCTGGATGCCGTTGAATTGTATTATATTTTCTCATCTCTCGAATGAGTTTGGTTGTAGCCCAGTAATCATAAGCAGCTGTCCAAAGTTCATTTATTCCTGACTTTTCGGTAGAGCCCTTTCCTACCATTTTTCAAAAAGGTGAATAAGCCCGGGGTACAACTATGCCATAGTATATTTTTTTTTAATTGTCAAACTGGAGGAGGGGGTTGAAATCCTCCTATTGGTGGGAACCGAATGACTCATCCGGATAATGCTGATGCTGGCGTAGTTTCCTGGGAGTTTCTGGTCATAGGGTAGTGCCTGAAATGGATAATTTTACTGATCTTTGTGTAGATTAAAAGAGCAGCTTTTTTATCTGCATTGGTGGGCGTTTCGTGACAGCAATGCTGTTTCTTCAGGGGTGTCTCATCTTTCTTTAACTGCCATTGTTCATGACAGCCCTTTTAGAACAGTCTTCTCTCTCTTGCAGGGGAGGGTTCTTCTGACGACCGCCATCTATTTGATAGCAATTCTCATCACCCTTAGTAACCTGGTTTGTAAAATTATCTGTTTCTACCCATGCTTTGGGCGACATGTTCAGCTCACTGAAGTGGTATTCCAAGCAGAAAAGTTGAGCAGGTAGGATGAATGTTAGGTGTTAATCATGTAGTATTTTGGATTTTTTGTGTATTCACTACTTTTCCTTTCAAGTAGAACCCGATGTCAAGTAGGCTTACAGTGGACCTTCAATGTGAAAGCCTTGAGAACATCCAACAAAAGGAATGGTGGCATCTACACAATCCCTCACGTGAAATTGAGAACCAATTTCGACTCATAGTACAGCTAAGTATCTTCAGTTCATTTTCCTTGGCGAAGTTGATGAAGGTGTCATCAATATACCAAATTTATACGCTTGGTCAGTGTGATTCCTACTGAGACACGGTGCTCACCACCCCCGTTAAAATTGGCGAACAGCTCATAAAGAGGAGAACCCCATAGGCTACATTTGTCAATCTACTTCCATATTTGCTCTTACGTACTTAGCACAAATTCTCGGCAGAAACGCCGTAAGGATGCCTCTGGACTGATCAGTATTGGGTTAAAAATCATCTCTGTAGACCCTGTCAAGGTCATCCATATTGTTTCATCTACAGGGACATTGGTAAAAGGTCTCTACTTCCAAGATGTGGTGATACACTGGATGACACGGAGTGAAGCCTCTCAAGAAACTCTATAACAAAGCAATGCAGAATTTTACTGGATTCAATAGGGACAATTTTGTTCCAGTCATGGCTAGCTGGTAGGTCACCGACAGGCATTGTCATGGAGAGGAGGGAGTTATCATCTTTGTGCATTTTTATCATTGCTGTAGATGTCATAAACAGTGGCCCCCCCGCCTCCTCTTTGGAGAAGATGGATCTGGAGGACCTCAGTTTTAACACATTCGGCCCAAAGGCTTAGGCCTCTTTCCATGTGGCAGTTTCAAGCCTATCTGAAGGAAGGCATGGCCTCATCAGTGAAGGGGCGGTAATCTTCATATGTGAGTTCCCTTCCAGTTATGATACAAAGATACCTAACAAAAATTTGCAATGTAACACAACATCTTGTACACAGTGCATCGGCGGTGGGCAAGTACATTCTTATCCTTAGGAGAGAGGCACCTTCAGTTCGTCACATTTCTTAATTGCCAACTGCTGATGTAAAAGTACATGGAGTAACTGCTGGTATCCTGGAGTTCCTGGCCATCTAGGTCATGTTACCATAGGTTTTAAATATCTCGGTAAGAGCTGCTGAACTGCATGTGATGGAGAGGCCTAAAGCATGTGGGCTAAAACCTGTTAAAATCGAAGTCCTCTCTTCTCCCCTCCTCGGAGGTGCCTCTGACAGAGCAGAGATCGTACAGAGCCTCTTATTGACAAGATAACTGCGGAAAAAACTCAGAGCGAACTCCATGGAGCATTAGAGGACACTATAATCATCGAAGCAGATACGCAGCCATCTGTCATCTTATTTTGCCAAGATGACTACTTGAAAGATTCCTCCAAATTTTCCACCTCCGCTTAAATAGTCATAACAAACACTTAATGCTGCCATAGATGCTGTACACCTGCCCAAGTTATTCATTATTAATACATTGGCTTGCTCTAGTTCCAATATAAAAACATACAAGCCAATAAACCTCTTAGTAAGCCAATGCCCAACCCTGAACTACCAGTACCAAGCCATTGCCAGAATTTTTACTTCATGAGTGCTCAGTGAACTCCGTATAGCTTTAGTTGTAGAGTTTCTTGAAAGGCTTTAATCTGTGTCATCACATCATATTGGAAGTAAGGGGGATTTTTTACAAATGTGGCTCATAAATGAAATATATAGATGATCCTTCAAGGTTTACATAGATGATTCCAACCCCACATTGAACATTCCAGAGGCATCTCTATTCGCGTGCTCGAGATTTGCACTAAGGAAGCCCAAATTCATCGAATCAATGAGGGCAAAAGAGGATGCCTATTGATTGAGTAGCCATGGGTTCTTCTCTTGGTCTTCTGTTTGCCAACATTTTATATGGGGGATGTTGAAACACTGTATCTTCAGTAGGATCCCAAGACCAGCTGTATATGTTTTGTTTGGTATGTCGGTGGCACATCACCAATGTCACCGACAAAATCAACTGGAGGACACTCAGGACGCTCCATTGAGGAGGAATTGGTTCTCCATTTCACATGTTAGAGAAGTGTGGATGTCAACATTCCCCTTTTGGGACATCTATATCACCAGCACTCTCCAAGGCTTCTACACACAGGTCCACTATAAGCCCACAGACCTCATGCTCTGCCTCAACGGTTCTGCTTGGAATACCACCTCCAATGAATACATTGCCCAAACCCTGGTGGATAACAGATATTGTAAGTGCCTGGTCACCAGGGTGACAAGAAATGCTGTCGACAGTTAATATCACCAGAAGAACCATAGTTCCCATAAAAGTGACAATACCATTAGGCTGTTCAACAGGGGGTTGCATGAACACAGTGTATAAGAAAGATTTGACAGCCCTGAAGGACAGCATTGGCAAACATGTAAAACCCATTGATGCAGATGAAAAAGTCGACCTTACGATCTACTACAAGGCTCAGAAGATTGTCCAGTATATCATGAAGAACAACCCAACACTAGTGACTATCCCATAAAGAGGAGATATTTACCAAACATTATGCCCTGAGAAATGCCCCAATGCCAGAAGATTGTAAGGAGTGCAAAATCCCAAAATGACAGCAACAACCATCGCTGCCTCGAACAAAAGGAGACCTTGCCACCCTCCGATGGAAACCATTACTGAATTTAACACAGGAGACCCTTCTTCTCCCTACCACCAACAGGAGAATAGCAAATTCACTCACCCGTTACCCCAGGCAGCATGCCCCATGACCAGAACTCCTGGGACTTGCCACCAGCCAATCAGCACCTACATCGTTTAGCCAGACTCTTCAGGATGAGTCATTCTATTCCCAGCCAATAGAAGGAATCACCTCCTGCCAGCATTGACAGTAAATCAAAAACCAAAAAAGTATAAATACAGCATAGCTGTACCCCTGGGATTCATTTCCCTTTTGAAAAATGATAGAAAGCTCTACCACACGTTTAAGGAATAAAGTACTTCAGACAGCTGTTGTATCTTATTTAGTTGCTGCTACAAAGAAACTAATTCAAGAGGGACTGAGAATCTGCAATACATACTCAATGGCATCCAGGCTGCCATTTTGTTCAGTAATAATAATAATAATAATAATAATAATAATAATAATAATAATAATAATAATAATAATAATAATAATAATAATAATAATAATAATATAATAATAATAATAATAATAGCAGCAACATCAACAACAATATAATAGTGATGATTCAAGATCCACAGCAATGATAAGTAGCTGATTGTAATGATTTGTAAAAGCGCTACAATACCTTTCGAACGCTGTGCTGGAGTCATCTTGAGTCTAATTAAAAACTTGGGTACAAAAAGTGGATAAGTGAACCCTGTTTTGTTGGTTCTGGAACAGTGGATGACCGCAGCACTTTGTTTCTCCAACGGGTTAGACAGCAGGTAAAAATGATCAGTTGGCCCAACAGCTATAGTTTTCTCGTGGCCAATCAGCTGGATCTTCTCATCTGCAGCCCATATGAATCCGAAACATTTCAAGCGGATGACGGAATGCACAAACAAAGCACAGCTATCGGTGAGAAAGATGAAGATGATTGGCCACGAGAGACATAAACAAAAGAGACGTGGTCACCAAGTTGGGCATTACCCACCGTCTGTCCCGTTGTTGAGATAAAAAAGCATCCAGTGTTCCAGCCCACAAAACAGAGTTCACTTATTCACTTCTTGTACCGAAGTTTTAATTAGACTCAAGATGATCTCAGCATAGTGTTCGAAAGCTATTGTACGCTTTCCTAAGTCATTACTATCCCATTACTTTATATTATTGAGGGCCTTTAATCATATTCCAGTTTGGATATTGAGAAAATTCGTCTCAATAATAATAATAATAATAATAATAATAATAATAATAATAATAATAATAATAATAATAATAATAATGATAATAATAATAATAATAATAATAATAATAATAATAATAATAATAACTTTTCCATGCATCAAAGAATCACACAATGAAAATATCATAAAAAAATTGCACTTTAAATCAGTCCTTGTTTGTCTAAGAAAACCAAAGCAAACAGGTCCTCGACTCCTCTATAAAAGTAAAAACCTTCAATTGAAGCAGGATTGTCACTATCTAAACCTGGCTTCAGAGGTTTCACACAAAAACGACACCAAGTAGGTTATTGACTTAATAGAAAGAAAGACTTTCCTGTCCACGACCTGTTTTCGGTGGCCAATTGACAGCAACCAGATATGACCTGTGGCCTGGTTTTAATTCTGATTTATTTGATTGCTTGGATGAGGTGTGTGTGTGTTTGTGTGTGCGTGTCGTGTCAGGCAGAGAGATGCTGTGGTCGTCCAACTGTCATTAGCAAAAGACAGAAATAAAGAAATGGTACGTGATTCTTAACTCTATGTAGTATATGTGTCACTCATCTTCTTTGCCTTCAGCTGTTCCCATTTCTATGCGGGGTCGCCGTTTCTAGTCAGCCTTTTCCATCTTCCTCTGCCCTGTACATCGTCTTCTCTGGTGTCACTCATAACAACAAAAAACGGGAATTGATCATCCTCTTAAAAATATATCATAGCAGAACTGACTGATAAAGTTCACAAAGTTTTAATGCTACTTAAATACGTTCTTTACCAACTAGAATCAACATGCATTTATCGTAAGCTTTCCTCTATTCTTCGTTGGCGGCGATGTGGCCTATGAGCTACAATGTCTAATAAGCAATTACACGGACACACATCTGTTATTAAAATCCTCTGAGTTCTAATTACACGTAACAGATGGCCTGTGGTGACTGCGTGATATGCTGGGTGTCCATAAAGTCCCAGTACCATTCTGGAGAATAAATACTTGTAATGGTACTGGGATTTTATGGACACCCTGTATTACAATGCGATGCCTTATTGTATTGGGATTAATAAGATTTTAGCTCATAGAGAAGTGGATGTCTTTTGGTGATTATTTAATTTTTTTTATAGAGAGAGAGAGAGAGAGAGAGAGAGAGAGAGAGAGAGAGAGAGGAGAGGGGTGAAGCGGAGGGGGGTGGGGTACATTTTGTTGAATGAATCGTTTTTTAACAAGGATGGGGAGAGACAGACAGACAGACAGAGAAACTTTTAACTTTCAACGAGTGAAATTTATGATCATCAAAAGTGATTCTATTTAGAGAGAGAGAGAGATTTACCTTTCACAAGACTGAACAATATGGGCACCAGAAGTGATTTAGTTTATGAATACCGAATGGGAGAGAGCTTGGCAAGAGACAACGCCCACATTATCAAACAAGCAGAAGGAATCCACGTACTTATTCGGCATAAATCACGTCACCGACAACACAGAGTAACATCAAAGCCACATCAGAGAATGACCCGAGCTATATAAGGTTCATTAAAATCTCAAATCTGTTTCACATCTCCGTTATGACAATTGTTCCGCTGCGCATTACGTATGGAAATGATTTCGAATTGGAAAGCGGTGTAGATAAATCTCATTTCTGAAAACATTCATCACTAGGAATTAAATTCGTTATTCGGTTACGTAGCCAGATTCGATGGACGTCATTCCATTTACATGTTTTCAAACAAACCTTAACTGACCTCGTGATGAGAGTTTTAACAATTGACCTCTCTCGCAAATTATAGTGGAGTCGGTCTCTTAATTAATGTACGAGTATGAGGATTTATATTTCTATTTTTTTTATTTCTAGTTTTGTATGTATGAGACTTGTTGATGTTTTGATTTATCTATCAACCAATGGATGTACCCATATGCGGAAGATTTACGTAACATTACATTCTTTTACCTCTCTCTCTCTCTCTCTCTCTCTCTCTCTCTCTCTCTCTCTCTCTCTCTCTCTCTCTCTCTCTCTGGAATGATATCCAGCAGTTTATTTAAAAACAAACATTGAATTGAGGCAGAAATAAATTCGTTTTCCAAACAAAGAAATGACAAATTAATCGACATTTATTTGAAATTAAGACTGAAATTAAAACTAAAACTTGTCAATGAACAATAGAAATAACATTAGATAAAGAAAGGTCAAATATTAGGTGACTACAGAAACGAAAGAAAATTTTTTTTCTCGTTATTGATACGGAAAACATTCTAAACTGGTATCCCTATTATACCCCCAATGGCATCAGTATGCATAAATGGACGAACTGTCAGAAAAAGCAAAGGAGATTCAGAGAAAAACGGAACCAGAAGAATGATGGAACAGCGAACCGCTTCTTAACGATTGTAACAAGTTGTTTGAGAAGATTACGTCGACCGCCCTTTTATAGTGAGAACTTCCACAAGAATCACAAAGTTCTTCAGTTTAGAAGGAAGTGTGATTGAACGCCCGTCCTGAAACTTATTGTTAAGATAGCGTGAATCGAAAGAATTCTGTCTTACTCAGTTCAAATAAGTTTAAATCGCATAGAGTTAAGATAGCGTGAATCGAAAAGTATACAGTGTTAGTCGATTGAAATAAGTTTAATTCGGATAGCGTTAAGATAGCGTGAATTGAAACCCCATCAATATTAGTCAATTCATAGCGTTAAGATAGTATGAATTGAAAAGTATTCAATATTAATCAATACATAGCTTAAAACGGTTAGTGTTAAGACAGCTTGAGTTGAAAAGTGTCCAGCTCTAGTCAATTCAAACTGAATAAGGTAAAAAATTTCTATATTTGTATATGAAAGCAAAGGTCCATTTATTTACCTTAAATTGGAATTGGATAGCGTTAAGATAGCTTGAATTTAAAAGTGTTGAATACTTATGAATTCAAATAAGAATCAATCGGATAGCGTTAAAAAAGCGTTTATTGAAATAAAACGTTAATATGAGTCATTTCAAGATTCAAGGTTTCTTTAAACAAGGGAATTATCGTCCATATCTGCGGTAAAAAACTTTATCTATAAAATATGTCTGAATATCGCTATATATATTGTGGTTGGAACTTCACGTTATGATTCACTATAAAGCAAACGCAACCGCAGATATGATTTTAGATTATTTTGTAGTAAAATCTTGAAATATTATTATTATAGATCGAACAATTTATCGATAAACGAAGTTATATTTGTTGTTAAATTAGTTTAAAAGACTAATTAATCACTTTACATGGTTAATAGTGGAGGAAACTCTCATCTCTGGTAGATCGAATGAGGTAAGAAATTATCCGCTAAGGAGTTAGGATGAGGTGGGAAGGGGGGGGGGGGGGGAGGGGTTATCAAATGTATTTCGCCGTGTTTAATACGAGCCCCTAGGGGGTTAATTACAGTCGACCGGCAATAAATGATAAATTTTTAATAAGCAACCAAAATACTATATTAAGTCAATTTCCAAGGAAATATCCGACGTAGAATAATTACTGAATCTACCCGCAAAGGTTCTTTTATTTAGGTTACGTGAAGCTTTTAGGAGACAAGTGACTTTCCTCCTCAATAATGAGCTGATGGGACAACGTTTGCGATTTCGGTTTCGTTTCTCGAGGATGGAATGAGTTCTTAAGAGACTTCTTGTATTTACGAAAGGAAAGTTCTATTTTTGTAGCTTTGTTTCGAGGCTGAATGAGCTGCTTATACCTTCACTTCGTTTGTAATACCAATTATTCATAAAAGAAAAATTAGAAACAATTTAGAAACTTGTAACGAATTACAATAAATTTTAAAAATCTATAAAAAAGTCTCAAGAATTTGACAATCTCCTGTTGAATGATCAAAGACCTCGCGTATCTCTTTAGTAAATCATAATATTACAATATCAATTTGTTGAAACCA
>NC_061098.1:37782273-37809773 GCF_015104395.2 Macrobrachium nipponense | reverse complement strand
TTTAAAAAATCGTATTTCCTGCCATCACTTATGAGCAAATGTAAGCCGAACCTTGAAACACAGGAGGAAAAGATGTTTGAAAGCTCCTCTCTCTCTCTCTCTCGTCCCTCTTCTCATCTCTAATCTCGCTCTCTCGTCCTCTCTCTCATCTTTTTTGGAGACCGCAGACATGAAAATGGATATGCAGGCCACCAGGCAATTGGGTTCACATCATTTTTGGTGGTCAATGTGTCTTGTGGATCAGCATTCATGAAGGAACTGAAACTTTCCAAAACATTTCATCGGTCTCCTGCAGTTTTCTTCTCGTCTGTTGCCCAGTCAGTCCTGGGTCATTTGCAGACTGCAAGTTATTAACCCCCGGATTTTTCTTATTGTTTTATTAATATGAAACTTTGTGGCTGTGTTTTTGAGAAGAGAGAGTAAGAGAGGAGAGAGAGAGAGGCGGAGATGGAGGAGAGAGAGAGAGAGACAACTATTGAACTGAACTAACTCCCTCCCCATTAAGACACCTGTTTAGGACAAAAGAATACTTATGGGGTCAGTCAAGTGTAAAAATGCCCTACTAACAGATCCTTTACAGTTCGGCAGTTTAATAATGCTATTTTCTTCTTTCTTTCTCCTTTCTTCTTCCGTCTTCCTTTCTTGTTTTCTTTCTTTGTATGAATTGTAGGTACATATTTCCTAGGCAAATGGATGAGATTGCAGACCTTTACAATAATTATTTTTTATTTTTTATCAATTTTTTGTACTGTGTATCAAGTTTTATTTTTTTATGTAGTCATAGGAGATGGTTTCGTTGACGAACAATGTTGTTACGACCAGTAACGTCCACAGTTAAATTAATAATTAAATAGCTATGATATGTTTTGCAACATAGTTCCATTAAATATTCGTAAATTATCGAGGAAAATAAAACTGATCTTGATTATTGTCCATTGATGCATTTCTCTTTCTCGTTCTCCCTCTCTCTCTCCTCCCTCGAATCTCGTCTCGCTCTCTCCTCTCTCTCTCCTCTCTCCTCCTTCTCTTATTGCGCTGAACTGGCCCCCCCGCTCCGGCGCTTGGCTATGTTGCCAAAAAATTTTATCAATCTAGAATCTAAATCTAATCTATCTCCTCTCTCTCCTTCTTCTCCGTCTCCTCTGCTCTCGGTATTCCTCTCTCGCCCTCTCTCTTCTCAGGGTCCACGGCACCCCCTATATATCAAACTGAACTAAATAAGTTTAAAGTTTAAATTAAGATCTTAGCACATGTTTTGGAAACAGTTTCTCCTTTGACTAACTTAAGTAACGAATTTCTTAGAACACAGATAAAATTGATATTAGCGTGTGGGTGAGTTCTACATGATTCTCTTCTTCTTCCTCTCTTATTAATATATATATATATATTATATATTATAATATATATATATATATATATAGTAATTATATATATATATATTGAATATATATATTCATATATATTTATAGATACTATATAATATAATGGTATGTGGTTGTGGAAGGGCGATCAAAAAGGATCCCTATGGCACCACCTAATTTTTCTATGATACGCACACTTGAGTGTACAGCAATAAACCCAAGACACCTTAATTAAGAATCTGAAATAAAATACAATTAATTTAATAATATTTACTTTTATTCAGGATCAAACAGCAAAATGATAAAACAGAGAAAAAAAATAGTAAAACAGCTACACATACTTTCATTTATAAACGAAATAGGTGCACAGATGACTTTTTGATCCACCCTGTGTATATTCATCTGTGGTGGTGTGGTTGTTTGGTTTAAAATTAAAATTCGTGGACGAATGTACGCACCGAATTATTTAACGGCTTATCTTCTTTCCTAAAAGACCTTTGGTTCAGTAGGTTTGATTTTGAGTAATTTGTGGGTTCTTATAGAAAAGATATCAGGCAATTCCATTTATCTTTTCTAGCCTCTCTCTCTCTCGTCTCTCCTCTCTGCCCGTCCCCTCTCTCTCTTCTCTCTCATCTTTTAACTGTTAAGATAAGGAATGCTTTCAGCTACATTGAACCAGCATATTGTTTGATATTTATTACCTTTTTCCTTTTTGGGGCTGGACGATGAACGGGCATCAGGAGTTTGCTTCTGTTCATCCCAGTGGGCCAATAAAAACTATGGATATCTGTTTGTTGTTTTCGGTTATTTCAAGCATCAACCTCCCCCTTGTTCCATACCCTTGTCAGCCCCCAATCCCATTATTGAAGTATAATGTGGTTTGGCAGCTATTTGTATATCACCACCCTTTCCCACCCCTTTCACAACCCTCACCCCCATCCTACTGGGTGGGGCTAAGAAACTTTGACTTGAAAGGATTGCATGAGAGTCATTATTATCTCATGGCCGTCAAAATCCCTGTGGATTAGACCCTAATATCTGTTTTATTTTTCCAGTTAGTTTTTATTTTCAACCCCGTTTCCCACCCTCCCTCTCCCCACAGCCCCCATTTGGTGCCAGTGATGTCTTACCCCTACAGCATTCCTTTCCCTTATGCCTATGAAGTTATATGTATACCAAGTTTGGTTTGAAATTTGCTCAATGCATGTCAGTTGTATATGGCACAAACAAACACACATCCCAGTACATCCATCCATTCATCTTCTCTCTAATCTTCCAGTACAGTAGTATTCACAATTTTAGTAAGCTTTAAAACTTTTGTCAATCAAAAAGGAACTCTCCTCATACTTTGCAATGTTTAAAATACCAAATTCTCTGACTTTCCATAAAATCTCCTTTGCTTTTGCACTCGAATCATTTCAGCGTCGTTCCATCTAGTCTTCCATCACCAAAAGATTTAGTTTCTTTTCATTTTCAGACAAAAAAATCCAATGACATCTTTTTGGAGTCAAAGTGCAGGAAATTATTATCATTGAAATGTTCCTTCTCTCTCTCTCTCTCTCTCCTCATTCCCCCACCCCCCAATGCTGAAGCCTTGCCTTGCCGATGGAATGGGGGGCTTCAGGTTTCAGCAGCTGGGGTCCCCTTGATGCCCTGGTGGGAACTAATTTCTTTCTCGCTGGGCCTTGATACCCAGCTTGTTTTGATCCCAACTAAATAAGTCATTATCATTTTTCCTTTTACTAAAACTTTTCATCCTTCTGCTTCCTCCCCCTATAAGTCCCATAGATTCATTGTATAAATTTGGATTAATTGTTGTGGATTTTTTTCCACCTTTGTAAATTTTATTAGACATGAAAAATAGGAAAAGATACTCATAGCTGGGACTGGGGTTTATATCCCAAACTAAATAGTGGGAACTGTGGTACGGATCATCAACTGCCGCCCCGATAAGTGTTCTGGACCTGGAGGAGATCAGGGCGGAACTATTCTTTAGAGCTGGACTATGGATTCCAGGGGGTGGGGGTCTGGTTCTGGGTTTATGGACTCTCGGCATTCCTATCCGGTTTTGCCCATAAAACCATGATTGGGTGGGGATTGATTGTATTTCTTTTTGTAATACTCCTCAGTCCTATCAAAAGCGGTTTTGGCCTACACTTGAGGCCACCCGCTAAATCATGGTTATGGCCAATCCCCAATGGGGTAGGGTAAGGGAATGCGGACATTTGGGATTCGGTTCTCACTTGTGCCATTGGTGGCGGAATAAACTCCAAGAAAGGCTGACTGATATTTTTTTAAGGTTTTCAAGTATAATTTTTTTTAATTTTTTTTTTATTTATTATTATACCCCTCTAATCTTTATGACAAATAAATATAACGGAATTCGAGTACCCCTGGACCTTTGTTTTGATTGCTTTGGCACAGATGAACGACTATGGACAAGGACTTGGACCACCCCCAGGAAATTTCAATTAATCAAGAGCACGAATGGTAGCTCTACAAAACATTGTGTTGGGAAAAGCTATCTAATGTGGAAAACTTTGCGAGTGCTACATGTTCCGTGGGCATACCACAGCAGTGCGACTATTGACATTATTTTTGACAACCTTCCAGTTCCTTTGGAACTATAATTGACAAATAAGAAAATGAATTTCCTTTGAAGTCACCATCAAAAATGTGGGGAAGCATGGGATTACGTTTTGGATAAATTAGGAAGATGCCATTGAAGGCTATGTAGTAATTAATTCAAATACAGTACAAATCAATCAAGTGTAATTTAATAGGAGTGGGAGCTTTGACCGATAAAGTACCCAAAAATTTTAGATAGCTGTGGTACCGTCTGAATGGGGTTTCACTATTATACATCAGAAAACAGAGGGGTAATAATCCGATCCAGAACTCCCACCTACCTCCTATGTTGGCTTAGTTGCATCAGCGAAGGAGGACACTTATTACAATTATTATTAAGAAGTTCTGGCAGGTATCGTCCAGGAAAAAGGAAAAGGGGGAGGAATGAATAGTTGGAGATATATCCTAGATTTGGAAAACGTACAGTGGCTAATGCCCACATGCTAAATCAAAAACGCAAGCACCAAATGCCTATTCTGCAATGAATACCTTCCTGGGCACATGATATGGAGATTAAAGAAATCAGACCCCACCTGATTTTTAGTTTATGGCCGGAGGTGCCATTTTTGACAAAGATTTGTATGAGTTTCACGAGAAAGTGAGATCCGTTGGAAATGAGGCCCTTAAGACAGTGTGGTAGGAAAGTAAAAAGACAGCCCATTGTTTAATATGATAAATTTTGACCTTTGAAGGAACCCTAACGTTCCCATCCCATGTACGTCATTTAGAAAAATGAAAGAGTGGCGAATAAGACCGCCCTTCCTCCCGAAACCTATTCAATGTATTTCAACTGTTTTTCAAGTTTGGTCATTCATCACACAAAAATATGTAGGGAAACGACAAAAGTTTGTTCATAATAAATTTGCTGCTGGGCCCCTGACCATGAGGTATTTGTTTCTGAAACACCAAATTGTTGTCAAGTTGTCAGCTGCAACCATAAGGCTACTGATAAAAACTGTGAAGCATACAAGATGAACTATCAGCAATAAATAAGGCTAATGCTGAACACATTAGCATAGGATATGCCTAAACACAACAATTGGGTTCCAACTCAAAGAGCTATGCAAGAAGCTCTAAACCCCTACCCCTACCCTTTACTACCGCAAACAAGGGGTCCTGGTGGGCAGCCACCATTATCCTGCAGTAGGTTGCAAGTCACTCCTGTGGTAGAAGGCACCCGGTAATCTTGGTTGGGTTGGCTCCAGTCCACTGGAAGGCAAGAAGCCACACACCACCAAAGCAAAGGCAAGCTGCACCTGTGGTTGAAAAAGAGTTCTCCTCCAGATGAAGAAAGGCTCTCCCATCATCTCTTCCATCCTCCTACTTTTTAATGTAGTAAATCTATCACCCAGGCAGAAATCCTCTGCCTGATCTAAATGGAATCAAAACAGTTAAGGAACCCCAAGAGAGGAAGGACTCCATTCATGGTTGCTTCCCCCTTATTTTACCTCCAAAATAAGCAATGGCTTCGATATTGTTTAAACAGCTATAGTGTGCTTTTCCTCAGTGAAAGCAAGTATTTGTTTTCCAATGGAAACAACAACCACCAAGTCTTAAAAAGGTTGGCACAGATTACAACGGTAGGAGTGTTCACCCTCCCTCCTCCTAAAGAAATCAACTAGAGCAGAAATAAAAGATTCACAGGGTTAGTCATAAAAAACAGTACTTTTCCAGACCAACCTAAAGAGTAAAAAAAGAAAGGGCTTCAAAATTGGGATTTGTAATGGCTTTATTTATGTCAACATCCTACAATGGAACTTGTAAAGGATTTGCGTTCTAGGTGCTGAAAAATCTAAAGGGTCCTCCTAAGAGGAAGCGAATTCCTGGAGTAACTTTTGCCCTGCAGGAAACTCAATTAGGTTCCAGGAGAAGTTCAATCCTGGACTTAATTTATGAGATCTTCACGTCCACCCCTCCCCCCAGTGGGTGATAGAGCACAATTCGTGAGGGCAAATCACTGGAATTGCTTTGCCTGTAGCCCCTCAATACAAATTTACAGGCTGTTTGCTCTCAAGAATCACATTAGACAAACAGATTACTCGTGTGTTCCATCTACCCTGCCTCCTAAGCAAACTTCGAAACTTCACAATCGCTTAGATCCAATCATTAATTGATCAACTGCCACAGACCATATTTTATTCTTGGTGAATTTTTAAATTGCCCATAGTCCGTTATTATGGAGGGGAGGGCATACTTCCAGAATAATGAACGGGAAAATTAAAATTTAGAACAGAGCATTACTCATAATAATGGATATTGGTGCTTTTAAATGATGGTATACTATGAAACTTATCATAATATGTATATTTTTAAATTCTTACTCTGCTATTGATCTTGAGTATATGTTACAGTTTGGACACCCAGGTTTTCCCTGGTACAAAACCTTCTTGAGGAACTTCGAAAAATTAAAAAATTTATGGGTAACAGTGGGTTTACTGCAGGGGGAATGGGGGGAGGAACTCTTCCTCTCTTAGCAAGTGTTCCACCGAATAAGCTCTGGAATTCTTTCAGTCAGTGGAGGAGTCATTAGGTATGGTTGGATGAACAAACACACACCGCACCACCACGGAGTAAAAAAAAAAAGAAATCTGAAGGCAGGGTATAAATCGCTGTTTACTTAAGATATTACTGTCTCACTTTTAATAAAAATTAAAATTTTTATTAAGATTTCCATTTAACTTTCCGGTCACCCAAGTCGTTATCTACATCACGTGGCCCTGTTATTTTATATCGTTCATATTTCATTACGCAATACTTCAAATTGATCACAAAATTTTAGAGATATTGGTATTGGAGAGAAATCACCCGAACAATCATAACCAGGATATTTTAACCTTATCAACGTATGCCAAGTCTTATAGTAATCGGTTGCAAGTGCGTTTCCTACCAATAACTATGAATAAGAAGCTATAAAGAAAGAAGCGCAGCAACACTTCCATTTGGAACCATACCCAAAAACGCTGTCCGAACACCTTCAGCTCCTCTCTCTCTCTCTCTCTCGCCCATAATTAGCTACCCTTTAAAGTGGACATGATCATCTAGAAATTACCACCTGGCGCTAAGGTATTTCTGTTTTGAATAACGTCATTAGCACCCTTTAAATCTTGACTAAACTAATAGATGCCATATATATTTTTTCGGGGGGGGGCGGGGGGAGTGGGGTGTCGGGGATAGAGTTCTTGTTGTTATGACCGTCTTTGACAGGTTTTTGAGGAATTCTAAAAAATGTAATTCCAAACTGACAAAGCTTCTTTGTCTTTTGTTGTAACCGATGCCCTCAGCCTGGCTTTGCTACAACTGAAATGGGTGGGGGGATACGGGGTAAGGTGGGGAACCTGTTTTGCGACCCCCGACCCCGAAAAATGAGTGGACGAAGTTACTAGAATTATGGCTCGGTTGGAATAGAGTGTTATGGCCTAATGAAAGTTCCACTTTGAAATATTTTCTTGTTTATCCTTTAATGCCTGGCGGTGTTTTTTTAGTGTTTCACACCTAAATTATTGATTAAAGAGTACTGTAGATTTTCTGATACAACAACATTTTACAAGGAAGAAAGGATTGGGTTAAACTCACTCTCTCTTGTAAATACATTAGAATGAAAATGGAAAGAGAGACGGAAAGAGAGAGAGGAGAGAAAGAGAGAGAGAGAGGGAGAGAGAACTAGACGGTTTTTTTTTTTACTGTTTTTTTTTTACATGGAATCAAAATGAAACTACCTAGGGACAGAGCAAAATTCCACAACGGTTGTAATGGAAGTGGAAGAAGGACTCCCAAACTTGGTGCAAACTTTTAAAACCATTTCCCATATTGGTAAACTTAATTCGTTTGCCAATGATAAACAATTGTTTGATATTCAGAAGGTTTTTCATGTTATTCATGGTTGGTTGGGTTTTTGTATTCCCCTCTTTGAATATACTGTAGAGGTTTTATACCCTAACACGCCGTTTATTTACAATAATTATTACATGTAGTATGGATTAAACATATCTACTTGGCTTTAATTATTTTTCCTAATATATTAACTTGTGATTTAACTGTTTTTAATGTCATATCAGGACCAGAAATTCCTTTGGCTCTTATCATCATTCGTGTGAGGATAAGAGACAGACGTCTTCCTATTGTTAAAAAGCCCCTTCAGTTCATTTACCTTTTTTCCATTGTTGGGAAATGAGCTAATTTGGGAGAAATGTAGTTTGATGCATCAATTGTCCCCTAGTGGGTTTCTACTTTTTAGATAAATTTTTTAAGAAAAAAAATCAGGATAGAGAAATTCCCTTTAGATTTTGAACTCCTTTAAAATATCAAATTCCACCCTTTCTAAATAAATAAATTAATAATAATCATGACCTGGAGCTAAACGATATGCATAGGTCTGTTTACGATTTTTTTTTTTACATCATACGAACATGGTGGAAGTTCAGCGGAAGCCATGGGGTAATCCAAATATACAACACTCAATGATTTTTAACAGCTTATTTTTAATATTAGTGAGAAAAAGTCCAGCCACCTTCCTTTCTAGATCACCATCTTTAACAATCTGTTAGCAAGTAGAAGATTCTTGGTTTCTTTTTTTCCTGACGATCTGTGGTCGGTTGTGGGAAGAGTTTCCATTTGTTATTCCACCCAGAGGTTTCATAAGTTGATATTCTGGTCTCCTCCTCCCTCTCAGGCTCCCAACATTTTACCCAAAATTAGCCTAAATTTATGCTTAGTGGAGGTTCATGTCTTGATATCCCTTACCTTACTTGGCCAAGTTCAAAGCAAACTGCAGATTCCTCTTCGACCATTGAAATTATTCCCTTGGAACCTAGTTCTGGCCAGTTAGGGATGGTGGGGGCCAGCGTCGTGAATGAAAATGACGGAGGCAGCTTGGTGGGGAGGAATAATTCCGCTGTTGAAGGAAAGAAGTTAAGAAATTCCTGAAGGAATTTTCAATGTATTTTTCACCAGTGAGCCTCCACTCAATTCCCTGGTGATATTATCCATATAAGTGTAAAGAAGATCCAGTTCCCCACACGTTTGACTGTTGACATGGCCCATTTCCTGGTCACCTCGTAAATGTCTTCTGTAGTTAATCTGAAAGGAAAAAATCCTACTTTTTAAAAAATTTTTTAACAAACAATTCCACGCTTTGTTTGCTTTTCGTAATAAGGGTAACAAATAATTCTATATCGTTCGTTTGGGGAAAATAAAAACTGCTAACGTCAACAACCCATTGCAATTAAGTTAAGAATGTTTTTTATTCATCTGCAAAGATTTAATACTTATAATAGCATTAACTTTTGATCTGCCAACCAGTCCCGTTTATGATATGATAATTACTTTAATTCATGGTAAACCGGGCTGTACTCTATTAGTTATAAGTTTTGCCTACGTGAATTAAGTTCCATAACATTAACTAATGTATTTGCTTAATGCCTGAAAAGCTGGCCATAGTATTAAACTAATGGGGGGTTTTTCAATGAAGAATTTTTTAATTTTCACCACTTCGCGGTGGCCAATAATAATTCAATTAGCATGAAAATACATGGTTATGTTGAACAAAATTATCATCTTTTGATTATAATATTTACCCTTTCTTATAATTATTTAATCGTTCCTGACCGTAAAAGAACCGTTTCGTCACTGGCATGACGACTCGAGCCAAAATTCCATACCCCACCCCCACAAACTGGTTTGCAACGAATGGCAAGCCTCAGCAGCACGATGGCCCGAGAAATTCCTTCTTGGCATGAATTCTATGAGGTATTTCCTGCCTCATGCAGAACGGTCCTTTCGCACCGTCATAGCCTAAACCATTTAATGCCCAGACGTTCACAAATAGCAATAGTATTGGTAAAAAAGGTATCTTCTTATGCTGCTCGTCGAATGTTCGACCCGTTATCCTAACTGGGTGGTCATTCGTGGTGGGAGGTCTTGCAAACTGAAATACCGTAATTTAATATGCAGATACCTAGATAATCAAGATGAATTATTAGCCTATTTTAACTTATGGGAACGCTATTATTGGTATTCTGTGGAAGTAAAGATAAAATCAATCCACTATTAGAGTTTCAACAAATGGACCAGGGCAACTTGGCAACTCTTAAGTTTAGGTTTCATAAAATTCCACGGGCTTTATAAGGTTTTATAGTTTAAAAAAAATTTAAAAAAAATAAATAAATGTTTCGTTAAATTGTACTATCCGAAAGTCGGTTCAATTTTTCCCAAGTCCTAAGCTTTGCCTCCTTTTCCATTTATTTTACTATTCTTGGGTAGACGTCATGAACGCCTTGTGTAACAGCACCTTATTTGAAAGCCCACTTTTCTCAGTAGAGCGACAATCTGCGCCCCGGAGAACAATAATGTTTGCTTGTTTCCATTTGGAGGGACTATAACGAATACTACTAAAAGGCAAACACGAAGCCCTATCAAAAATTTATACAACAGCTCAGTCTAGCCTGATTTGGGTGACAAACTTGTTAGCGTGTAATAGAGGTTGCTGTAGGCAGTGGATATCGTTATCACCCGAACAAAGTGAGCTATTTCAATCACAACGAATTTACTGGGACTGATTGATTCATTTCTTGGTCTGTATTACTGGCATTGCAACAGCCCTAGGTCAATTACTGTCATTTGTTAATTGGTCTGTTTGCAAACACTGCTTACTCTAAAAAGGGGTTGGTGCTGTTCCTCTCTTAAACGTGAATTCTAACTAATCAGCTTTCGAAATTGCTGTGTTTTTAGTGGTATAAGGAGTTTAGGAGGAGGCCAAACTTGTAATAAGGTATTAATCCTCATAGATGAATAAACATTAATCCCTAATACAGGGTTTGTTACTTAGCATTATATTTCCCCAAACGATATTATCATTATTTTCCGTCCCTTTTAACGGAAAGCAACGCGTAAATTGTTAAAAAATTTTAGATTGTTTTTTTTTTCCTTCAGGATACCACCGATTGGAAACTATTTACGAAACTGGCCAGGAGTGGTCTTTTAACCGTACAACCGTAAACGTGTGGGCCTTGGATTTCCTTACAATGGTATAACTGTGGATATCACCGAGACGTTGAAGGTTTCAACCAGTGAAAAAATACGTTAAAATTCTTCAAGGATTTCTTTCCTTCCCTGCCCAGTTCACACGTTCAAACAGCGGAATTAGCCCTTTCCACCTAGTTCCTGTCATTTTTCATTCATGACTGGCTGCCCATCTCCATAACGGCCAGATGATAGTCCAGGAAATGGTTTTCAAGGTAGAAGAGGATTTTGAATTGGTTTTGGACTGGGCCAAATAATGGGTGGCAGAACCAACCAAATAGAATCCCGAGAAAGATTATAAGTCGATTTTATTAAAGATTAAAATTCAATTCCAGGTGCCCCCGAGGAAGTGCAGTTGGAAAAAATGCACTGAATTTCTAATCAGTTTTCTCCCATTGCATACATAAAATTTTTTTTTATTTTTGTTCCCATTATTTTAATGCTACAATTCCAAAAATTTTCCATTTGGGTATGAAGTTAGCTACTGTCGCATATTCTTAATGTAATAATAAGCTGGTTATGGGGTAATTACTTTTGCTTTATGTCTATTAACAATTAGAAATCATAATTACCTTGACCTGTTATCGAATTACAATTACCAACTTTCAATAATACTGACAAATACAAAGAAAACTTAAATATTGTCAAAAAAATTCATTCCAAAAAAACTTTTTGACACAAAAAAGGAAAAAAAAAATTAAACAAAAAAATGGGAATAAAATTTTTTTTTTTAGAATTGGGTAGCGTGGCTTGTTAAGATTCTCCCTTTAATAAGATAATAAATAAACGTTGGGTAGCGACCTCAAAAACATCTCTCTTGTGTGCATTTTGGTTGAAGAAGAGTTCTCTGAAAAGTAAGAGTGGGCTGCTCTAGCGATAACAATTTCAAATAAAGTACTTTGTTATTTGAAGCTTTTCAGTTACAATTACAATTACCATTAACGTAATAAAAAAAACTAACCACAACTTAAAAAAAACAGTTAACTTCAAAACGTAATAAGTTGAAAAACATTTCAGATAAAAGGTAATGTTTAATTTGTAATTGGTAAAGCTTCCTCTTACTGTGGGTTTCACACAGAAACAGTGCAGTCAAGTTTTTTGGTCAATAAACACTGTTAATGAAAGACTGGTATCAGTACGAGATTTTGGCTATAATTTTTCTTTTTTCCCGTTTTTTATTTGTAATTTGGCAACCATAGAGCAACTGTAACCAGTTACCTAATTCAAACCAATCCCTGCAGGCATAACTGGCCGGCTCTCAATCTTTTGCGAAAAAAAAAACAAAAAAAAAAAAGTTGAAAAGTTGAGTGACAAAACGGATTTCTGCTACCATGCCGACAGTTCATGTTTCCTAGGCGGCCATCATCTTCTTCACCTTCGTAATACAAGCATATGGTCTGATTGCCCTGAGGTCCAAATGAAGATTGCGAAGGAGGTAACCCAAACACAAGTATAACAGTAGGCTTTGGCCATCAATCACAGTATCTATCGTTTCTACTACTCCACCATGCAAATGCAGATATATCCTCACTCTAATAATTAATAAATCATTTTACCCCATTTACCCAAGTCAAATAAGTCACTAAAGAGAGAAAAAAACAACTTTGAAAAAAAAAAAAAAACCCTTTGAAGAATAAAACAAAATAGTACAATAGCTGCTACTACGACTGCTGACTGCTGGAATGATGGCTATGAATAGTAAAACAAAACACTGGTTATTATTATTAATTAAATTTAATTAATAATAGTTCCCTTGTTTTTTGCACATTTTTTTCCGTACCTGAACTATACCGTAGCCCGTACTTTGGTAAAATGGTCCGGTTGCGTAATTCCCAGTACCCGTACACATAGGCTTGAATATTCCAACCGTGGCCGTACCGTACCGTAATGCCAGCCTTTTGCTGGCAGGTAACAACCAAGTGAATCGGCTAGATATAAACAATATTGTAAATTATTATTATTAGATTAGATAGATGGAATATATAAAGAATAAAAAAATCGTACAAAATTACGTACTTAAACTGAAGTAACACTCAGAGAGAGAGGAGAGAGAGAGAGAGAGGAAGAGAGAGAGAGAGAGAGAGGTGAGGGAAGGAACGAGGAAGGGGGGTTGGAAGTTGGGGGTGAGGGGGGATGGGTAGGCGAATTTTTTTTTATAACCTGGTTGGTGTTCATATCCATTTGACCTGGCTAATCGACGGCCTTTTGCCTCCTTTTCGTACAGGACAAGTGTCTATTCTTTTATAATTTGTTTGTGATTCATGATACTCTTATGAAATTACGGTACTTGGGTTTAGTAACTTATACCGAATCTTAGTTACAGAGAAAATAGGTTTACAGGAATTCCGCGAACCTTATTTTACCGAGCTCATTTTTAACGAAGCAGTGCTCCAACGAGTATTTCAGTTTCTCAATGTAAGAATTAACATGGAACCGAATAATTAATTTGGAGGCATAGCATATCCATGGTGATTATGATCCCTATTGGGCTAATCCTACAATCAAGGAACGATGTATGATACTTTATTGAGAATCATGGTATTGTTGTTTTTGCTCGACTACCGAAACAGAGTCCTGAATCCCCAACGGAGGTAAGGTGCGTCAAGCAGGATTTTTAAATGGTCAGACCTTCATAAACCACTCACCCCATGGAATCGAAGGGACACAAATTTTGGCGCTTGCGAGGACGAGTTTGTCCACTTTTAACGGCGATCATAGTTTCTCGATACGAGCCATGTTGCACGTGAGTGTTTGGTGTGTGCCCCCAACCACGGTACAGTTTTTGGATAACGAATGTGGGAGGAGAGTGGGAAACTTGAACGACTTGTGCAAGTTGGTTTACTGCTGAATAATTGGGTGGATATGTTACATTATTTCATGGTTATTATTTAATCTTGCTTTTTAATTTAATAGAAAGAATTTTCTTTCGCTTAAATGGTATTTCGTCCTCGCTAATTATAATTTTGGTTAAGAACTACAGAATATCCCACAGTCCATTCCCAACACCACAGTAAATATTTTCAGGTGCACCTCCATATTCCACACCGGTGGGTAGTTGGCCCTTGCCCGACCTCAACCATGAACAAAGATAAGTCGATTGAGTTGTCCTCGGGTAAAATTAAGCCCCCCCTATTAAGAGCATTTTATTTGTTTTTAGCCCACCCCATCCACAGTCATTGTTGTTGTTTCTTTTGATAGCCTTATCGTTTTTATTTATTAATGTCATTTCAAGTGGATGGCTCCAGGAAATGATTTAACGTTTTAATAACCACCCCAACCAAAGTTGAGAATATTATGGATATTATGTCATCTCGTTTCTTTCTATTTGATATGCTTTTGAAAAACGCAAATATACAGCCATGGTTTACTAAATTATGATCAAATCCCATCGAGGTACAAAATTTCGAATGAATCTAAGAAATTGATTGCGAATGTTAATATAAAATTATTTTTAAACAACATTTGAAGATGAATATGTTTCTCTTAGCTAGGTCCACGGAAAACCACCCCAGCAGAGGATGACGCCATTATCAGGGCGGCTCGAGAGCAACCCCCTTAACCAACGCCGAGGCCATTCATGAAGACCTTGGATTAGAAGTGTATCGATGACAGTACGATGCAGACTCCACGCTGCTGGATTCATCACAGAACTCCAGCGATGAAGGAGCTCTTGACGGAGTGACATAAGGCGGAAGGCTTGATTTTGCCCAACGTCATGCTGATAGGGGTTTGGACTTTTGGGGCAGGGTCATCTTTTACTAACGAGAAGTGCTTCGTCCACATCACATGGGAAGCTGCAATGTTGGCGAACAAATAGAACTCGTATGATAAGGAAAACTCATTACTTGCATCAATTATCAATTGTATTCTTCTTATATTAGTTATTAATCTTCAGATTTTGTTCCACGGAAGTGGACTGTCAAAATATACAAAAAAGAGAGTTAACATGAATATTAGGTAAAGGGACAGTGGCATCATTTGCTCTCTCAATAATATAATATAAATAATAATTACACAATAGAATTCTTTCAGTGTTGTTCATCACTGAGAATTCAAATTCTCAAAGGTGTATATATATGTATATATGATTTATATTATACACCCCCATTTTTTCCTCTCATTCAGATATAAACCCCGTAACATCGTTGAGGTGGTTCGATCTGGCCATGTCACCTGCAACATATGGGGCTGGGTGTGTCTGCATGGTATGGGTGATGTGTTCCGTATCGAGGGACGATTTACAGCAGCTAAATATGTTGAGCTGCTTGCAAACCTCCTTCTTGCCTTCATTACGAGAAAGGAATTTTCCCTTCCGACCAGGGCCCATCCTGTTCACACTGCTCACATTGTTCAAGAGTGGTTTGCCAGACAGGATAACCTGCTTCTTCTTGAATGGCCGAGCAAAGGAGCAGATATGAATGTGATTGAACACGTGTGGGCCCAGATGGTAAACACATGGAAAATGGAACATGAGAGAACAACACAGCAACTCATGGCTCACATCAACTCTCAGTGGAAAATTTGTAGACGGAGGCCGCAGCAAATTTTCAACCTTGTTCATTCGATGCCCGACAGATTAAGGGAAGTGACTGAGAGAGAGGGTGGATGGTCAAGGTATTAGATTGTATAATATAAATGTTATATTTTTTGTAATAGGACCTAAAATGTTCTCATTTTGTTCTCACTAGTTATCTGATTATATGTTTTAATAAACATAATTCACAACAAGTTTTATGATAACCATGATATTCTTGATATAATATTCGAAGTATCTGTAAGAAAAAATGGCATAATGCCTCCATACAATATTGAGAGTGTTGCAGTAAACTTTCCTACTTACTCAGGCCCCACATGTTTTTTATGTCTTCCTAATCACCGTTTTTTGTTAACAGCATTGAATTATAGAACTGAATGACTCGCTGAGCACTGTTCGATGTGACGTCAGAAGCGGAGAAAATGCGGCAAAGTTCTGACTTTTCCCGCTGTTTCTCCGCTTCTGACGTCACATCGGACAAAGTTCGTCGACCAAAGCTCGACCGTGTGGACGGGGCCTTAGATGTATTCTTTGTTCTCTGTGGTGTGGCCGATACAGATATGATACTTTGCCACTTATTTTCACTTATTAGCTTCTTGAAGTCTATTAAAATAGTTTCCATTATTTGAAATGTAATGCTTTATATCCTACTGATATTTTCAATGTATCTTTGGTGTGAAACCTAAGTTATATGAACAATAGTAAAAATGTGGCATATTTTTTGGCCGCGCGTCGTTGACGTTTCTGAGTATAGGGGTCATATGCTCTGTGGGACATTTTAAAAGGTAACTGTCAATTCAGTAGATGATACTCTCTTTATGTCAGCCACTATAAGGAAAGCCAAATGACTTCACCTATCACCTGAGGTTAACGAAATATATAGTCTATAATATATCAGTGCATACATAATTTTAGAAAAAACAACAGATAACCCTTAAAAGGTCAACTACGTCATATGATGTGTTGCAGAATTCGTCCCACACATGTTGTTTACGTCATGTGACGTTCTTAAGTTTTTAATTTTGTGCGCCTTCATAGCTTATTGTATCGATAATGGTTCTGTACTACTTAGTGCCTTATTAGAGGTCTTGCTGGCCGTTTGCACTGCTCGTCTTCCATTTGTATGAACTGCGCCTAGGAGGTTGTCAGAAACGTCAAACCAGCTAATCCTGTGTGGCAAAGGATTGGTGGCGATAATTTTTTGCCGCACACCTTCGATTTTGATGATAGTATATCAGGAATAAAGTTTTTTATTCTATTTTTAATGATTCTATAATGGAACTGACTGTAGAGAGATCCAATCGTTAATTTCATGTTTTATGAAATGGGGGTTAATATATTCAAGCGAACACTCAAGGGAACAAAAGTTTATGACATTACAGTATCAGAGATGAGGAAAATTTCTTTGCTTTGGTTATCCTTATGGGTATTGTCAGGAAGGGCAATCTTCGATATTATTGGGTCACTGATTCTCTCCTAAATACACTAATGAACATAATCAGAACTGCATACTGAGCGCAGGGGTTTTTCTTATCACTAAGTTAGCTAGTATAGCTGAGAGAGAGATATATATAAGTTAGCTAGTATAAGAGAGAGAGAGAGAGAGAGAGAGAGGAAACGCACTGCAACCAATGCTGTAAACTTGGCTTACGTGATAAGGTTAAACTATCCTGTTATGATGTTCGGGATTTCCGGCAATACCAATATAACTTTAAAATATTGATCAATTTTATGTATTGTGTAATGAATATGACCGATATATAATAATAGACACGGTTGTAAGATAACGTCTTGGCCGAAAGTTAAATGGAACCTTAATAAACAAACTTATTACAAGTGAGACAACAATCTTCATTACAACGATATAAACTGCTCAGATTTTGTTTTACTACGTCCGTGTGTGTGTGTCTTTCTCCAACCATTCCTAATAACTTCGCCCACCAATCGAACTCCAGAACTTATTGGTGGAACTCTTGTTAGCAGAGAAGGGGTTCTCCCCCCATCTCCCTCAGTAAACACTGTTACCATGTAATTTTTCGAAGTCTCGCAAGACGGTGTACCAGGGAAATCTGTGTCCAACTGTACCTCTCCAATAGCTTTAGATTTTATTTGGTCAGTAAATGAATTTTTAAATGGCAGTGATCACTATCCCATTCTTTAAAGTTTACCAGAAATGTCCCTACAGAAATGCCACAGAAATGAAGCCATTGGAAGCTGATTGGGAGAAGTAATAAAAAGGATATCCATCTAGATAAACCATTTGAATCCTTTAACAACCATATTGAAAGCATATGAGTATTGGACAAACACTGTATTAGCCAGTGCAGAAGCCTTTATTCCAAAAAACTACTGGAAAGCCAAGGAGACCAACAGTTCCATGGTGGGACAAAAAGTGTGCCACCTTTAAGAAAAATTACTAGAAGATGCTACAAGAAAATACAAAGCAAGTGGCAACATCGACTTCTAAAACAATATATCAGCGAGCCATGGCAAAACAACGCCGATACTTCCGTCATCATGCCAAGAAAGACTCTTGGATTTATTATATAAATGGAATTAACTCTAAAACACCATCGATGTTTGTATGGAAAAAGGTACGAAAACTAGCAGGGAAGTTTGTGCCACCCAAAACTCCCTCTTTGAGAGTAGGAAATAACCTCATTACAAACCCTTCAGAGTAGCTGAATCATTGGGTCAATATTTCTCCAACATTTCTAGCCCAAAAAACTATTCTAGTGAATTCCAAAGAATCAGGAACACTCAGGTCAATCTAAATCTATCTGGTGATAACCGGGAGGCATACAATGCAAGATTCTCTCTTCAAGAACTACATGAAGCACTCTCTTCAACAGATGACACTTCTCCTGGTGAAGAATACTATTTTATATATATAATGCTGAGGAAGCTACCTGAAGAGCCAACGCTACTTCTTAAGATCATTAATAGATTTGGGAGACTGGAGTTATGCCGAGATCCTGGATAAATAAATAAGATCCCCAACAAAGTTCAAGTTATAGACCTATAGCACTAACAAGCTGTGTTTGCAAGTTAATGGAAAAAATGATAAATTATCGCTTGGTATGGCACTTAGAAATCAAATAAGCTTCTCTCACCCTTTCCAATTTGGTTTCGTAAAAATAGATCTACCCTCGACCCACTTATGAGACTCACCAACCAAATTCAGCAGGGTTTTGTCAATCAGTGTCAGACAATAGGGGTCTTCTTTGATTTAGAGAAAGCTTATGGCACTACTTGGCGTAATGGAATTCTTAAACAACTACAGAAAATGGGTATTAAGGGCAACTTAATTCGATTCGTTCATTCCTTCCTATCCGAGAGATTAATAAAAGTGAGAGTAGGGAACTTTCTGTCGGGCCCCTTTAAAAAAGAGGAAGGTGTTTCCACAAGGAAGTGTTCTCAGTGTGACCCTCTTTGCTGTCGCCATAAATAGCATCTTGGATGAAGTTCCAAGCCCAGTTTCGAGCTTCATTGTTTGTGGAGATGATTTGGCCATTTATTGCACTGCCTACGATGCTATATCTGCATGCCGATATCTACAGAAGCTATTGATTCTGTCTCCAATGGGCCAGGCTAAATGGTTTAAAATTTTCAGCCATTAAGAGTGTTGCTATCCGCTTTTCAAGGAGCAGGCGTAAAGAGGTTATACCTAATTTAAAACTCGAAGAATCTATTTTACCATATGCTGCCGATGTCAAATTTTTGGGAATGACTTTTGACTCAAACCTCACCTGGACCAAACATATTGATAACCTTAAATGTCAAATTAAAGCATCTTTTAATCTTTTGAAAGTAGTCTCTGGATATGAGTGTGGGGAGCTGACAAGAAATTTTTATTAAGACTTTATGATGCACTTTGTAGATCAAAGCTAGATTATGGGTGTCAGATTTATTCTTCGCGTGCAAAAGCAAACTTAACGACCTCATCTTGTCCATAACATGGGATTACGAATTTGCTCTTGTGCATTCCGATATCTCCTGTTGAGAGTATGTATGTAGATACCCATCAACTGCCACTTAACTTACGACGGGAGGAACTGGGTCTGCGCTACATAATGCGCGTAAAAAGCAGTTCCGAAAATCCTTCCAATAAAGTCATTCGCCAACTTGACAACAGGAAATTTAAACCAAGGTCATCTGGCCCCTTCCAGATAAGGCTACATCAAGAAGTGAATAATGATACTCTAAAAAAATCAGAATGTTTCCCAGTTTAGTTGCCCCCAGATTCCCTTCCCCCCATGGTTTCTTATCCCCTAAAGCAAAAGTTTGTAACAAAACTATGGTCAAGAAGAACCTTTCTGATAAAATGGCAAAGATTGATTCTTAGAACATGATGTAACTCATGATGGTGCGTATAAGATTTATACAGACGGTTCCAAGTCAAGAGAGGGAGTTGGGCCTAGCCGTAATTACAGAAGACTCTTGTGAGGCTGCAAAACTACCAATTCCGGCTACAGTATATACAGCAGAACTTTCTGCCATTAATAGAGCATTAGCTATTGTTCATCGTACCGAGAAGAAGAAATTTGTTATATATTCGGATTCTAAAAGTGTTTTGGAGAGTCTTAATATTTGTAATACATCACATCATTTGATTCTCCAAGCTCAGAGTGGCTGTTTTCGAATTTCTTGCAACACAAAGCTGTTTCGTTCTGCTGGGTTCCTGCCATGTAGGGATCAAGGTAATGAAAAGCTGATAGAGGCAGCAAAAAGAGTATGTCATAAAAGATCACTGGATATCCATGAAGTTCCATACATTGATATGAAGTCTCCTATTCGAAGCTATATCCGCCACAAATGGCAGGAGCGATGGTCCTCAAACCTCCTTGCCAAAAACAAGAAGCTGAAAGCAATCAGACCTAATTTGAATTTTTGGCAGTCTTCGTTTCATAGAGACAGGAGGACCGAGATTGTTTATTGGCCATTCCCGATTGACACACAGCTTTATACTTGAAGGAAGTGAGGCTCCAGTCTGTCCTCGCTGTAGCTGCCTGTTGACAGTTGAGCATATTCTGGTCTGTTGCCCAGTGTATGGTGCTGCCCGCAGGAAATTCGGTCTTTCAGGGAAACAACTTTCTTATATTTTAGGAGATGATGTTGATGTCAATAATCTTGTAAAGTTCTTAAAAGAGATTGATATTTAGTATAAAATTTGACTTATTTTAATAATATTCAATTACCATAAAATTTTACTTATTTTAATAATATTCAATTTTACCTTTCACTTAATACACACAAGTGTATGCAGTTATACTTTAATTATATTTTAATATTATTATATAATTTTTTATTTTATTTATTTTTTAAATTTAAATTTTTTTTTAATGAAATAAGGTTTTAAGTTTCACTCACATCAGATTATCATCACGTTCAATTACATTTCATTAATTATCAGATTATTTATTTCATTCCATTACGGGGCTGAATGACCATTATAGGTCCCCAGTGCTTGGGCTTGTCCCTAAATTTCATAATCCATCCATCTTCTCTCTCTCTCTCTCTCTCTCTCTCTCTCTCTCCTCTCTCTCTCCTCTCTCTCTTTCTCTTAATGAAGAATTGTTGTTTTTGGCATCTTGCCGTAACATTTGTTTAGGAGCGTCAAATGTCCATTTTACACTTTAAAAGAAAGTAAAGAAAAGAATTTCAGTGACCGATTAAATGTTTCAGGAAATAATTCTATATTTTATTCATATGGCTCAGAATTATATATATATATATATATATAGTATATATATATATATATATATATATATATATATATATATATATATATATATGTATTATAGGTATGTATATATATATATATATGTATATATATATATATATGTATATCTATATATATGTATATATATATATGTATATATATATATATCTTATATATATATATATCTATATATATATAGATATATATATATATATATATATATATATATATATATCTATATATATATATATATCTATATATATATATATATATCTATATATATATATATATACTATATATATATAGATATATTATAGAGATATATATATATATTAGATATAGATATATATATATCTCTATATATATCTATATATATATATATATATATATATATATATAGATATATATATATATATATATATATATAGATATATATATATATAGTGAATAGATAGGTACAGACTTATAGAGGTTGAGAGGAATTATTCAACAATATCATTTAATTAAATATAACTCCCCAATTCTTCACTTAGCAGCCATTTTCAATTTCCGTTCTTCCACGACTTCAGAACTCAACATTATAACTGACTGATTTCCATGCATCCCTCGTGAATATGTCTCTCTCTCTCTCTCTCTCTCTCTCTGCCATGACATATGTTCTGCATAGGACCATTGAAGGATTCTTGATTTAACATTGTTCACTCTCCCTCTCTCTCTCTACGCAGGGTAATATTTAACGGTTTTAGCAGTGTATCTTCAGGCTCGAGCTGCGACCTCTTTTAAACCTTTTACTTTACTTCCGTTTTAACTGGCTTTCTACCACCTTCCCTGGCTGTTCGTGGCTGTTGGATGTTTAGTGATTTAAGGGGTGCTGCTGTTCACGCCTGTCGAAAAATCATTTGCTTAGGCAAATTCTGTTGCTCAGTTGGGAGCTGCGACATGTTTTTGTCTAACAACAGGGATACCATACATATGTTAGCGTGGCAGCGATAAAAGGTATCCTGGCAACAAACTATGGAAAACTGTCGTTGGATAAGCGGATGTGGCCGCTATGGGAGTACCCAACCACCCAAACTTTTTTCCTATTCGACTGGTCACCACGTTAGCAAGGCTACTGAAATAAAAGCACAGGTAGAAATATTGAATCCAAGGCACAAACAGAGACGACTCAAGAAAAGTTAAAGTTAAAGCGTACACATAAGAAATGCAGTGATAAGAAGTGGTGCGTAGACTACAAAGAGGCATGCACATCAAAGCAAGATAGTCTCAGTGTCTCTCTCTCCTGTCAACAAGAACAGGAGATAGCTAAACTGAGGAGGGAAGTAGAAGAATTAGCAAAGGAACTAAAGGAGACAAGAGAATAGAAGACAGGATGGAAAAAGAAATTGGAGACCTACAAAGAGAAGTCACAAACCCTAAGAGGCAGAAACAGGAATTGAGCAACGACATAATAGAAAACGGTTGGTAGGAGAGCGGTAGCTATTGTTACTCATTAGGGTCAAACAAGCAACAACATATAATGACTTCAGTCAATTACAGAAATTACTAATTACCAGATTCGTTTAAGAGAAACCAAGACCCTTTCTCTACATAGAGAATTCATTGCGTTGTGTTACAAAGACATGAAAGGACATACTATATTCTATTGCGCTTTGCCCGCAAATTATTACTTACTAGTTTCATATGAAGTTCTTGCCGAGTTCGGATTACAATAGGTACGGGTAAACCACGATACCACTAATTTATATATGCAATTTTACCCAGTCTCGGAATCCCACACACAGATATGCATATCCCTAGCGATTTATCCCAGTCAAGGCAAATTAAATAATATATGATATGATACTCATCCAAACTTCGGTTGATTAATCCATCCACTTCATTAAATGCTGGGAAGGAACGACATCGTTAATCGAAGTGAAATTCTATTCACTCTGATTAAGTTCCCCTGTTACCAAACAACTCTACTAATGTTGAGAAGCGACTCCCTCCGTTCCCTTTGCTCACCTCTGTGGTGAAAATAATACGTTCGCTCTCTCACCCAAACCCACGACTTCGGCCTCGTTCGCTCACGGCAAAAGAAACAACAAAACGAACGAAGCCACCAAACCAACACGAACCGAACGAAACTATCAAGCAACTTAAATAGCATTGTTAACCAATTATACAAACTATTCACAAGACAATATTCCTTGGTAACAATGCTTATTACAACTAAATATAAATAAAACATTCATTTGTACACAAACCTGCACATTTCCACTTAACGCCATGTAATATAAAGGAACATTTTCCATATACAACATGAACATAGATATTCAATAAAAATTGATTTTCCATGTCGTTATTGTAAGTAACGACAATAGCAGCCAGAAAACACAATTGTCCCCCAAAAGGAATCAACACAACAAATAGATTTGCTGTGCTCTCATCTTAGTTGGAGAATCGTTAGTAAAAGATCAGAGCTTAAATTTTGTGACCAAAAATAGAAGTAAGAAAAAAGTTCATTCTTACCCAGGTGCAGGAGCTAAGAAGACAAAAGAGGCAGGGAAAAAATAAAGGTAAATAATAGAAAAAGTGCAGTCATAGTGCAGGTAGGAGGAAATGATTTACTTCTAAAAGATGGAAGAAGTGGCCAGACAGGTCTTGTAGCCAACCTGACTAATGTTGTAGAGAACATCAGTGAGAAAACTGATAACGGCATTCTTATAGGACTTCTACCCAAAACCAATGTAAGCCACTACTCCCTTAGCAAGGCAGTTAGAATTAATAACAGACTGGAGCTAATATTCCAAGAAAATGGTGTTATGTTTGTAAACTTTTGGGACAGATTTATAGGGAATAAAAAAACTATGTAAGAGCGATGGAATTCAATTGAATTTGGAAAGGGCAAAACTAATTGGAAACCTTCTCAATGAAAACCTCTTGAAACACCTCAGTGAACTGAACATTCAAGGGAAGAAGCCAGAAATCTCCCAGAATCTGGTTAGTTATAGCGCTGCGGGAAACAGTGACAGTAAGGGACACTAATAAAGCCACCGAGTACAAAAGATAAGATAGAAAAGTCCCTCAGAGTGTCGCAGTTTATGCGCAATCTATTCAGAACAAAGTAGATCTCTTCAAAAGATTGGTAACAAGGGAAGAATTAGACATAATAGTAATTACAGAAACATGGATATGAGAGGCAACAAGACACTTCGTAGGAGAGTACCAGATAGCAGCTGGATATAAATTGTTCAAAAAATATATACTCAATAAAAAAAGGTGAAGGCGTTACTTCATATGTCAGGGACCACCTCAGTCCAATAGAATGTAAAATTACTACCATGCCAGAAGTGATTGGCATCAACATAAACAGTCTAGGGAAGAATATAGCTCTAATATTAGTGTACAGACCTCCCCACCAACCACAAATATCTGATGAAGAACTGTATGCACTACTAGGACAAGAAATAAACAAGAAACGCTGCATAATAATGGGAGATTTCAATGCAGCATTACATTGGGGGATGATGACCTCCGCATCAAAGGTAGAAGGAAAGAGACTTTTAGATTTTGTAAAAAAATAATTCCTCCGCCAATAGGTTGACAAACGTACTAGAGGAAACGACATACTAGACATCGTCCTATCAACAGAAGATAACCTACTGTGTAACCTTTCATTATGGGCAAATCTAAACAAAAGCGACCATAAAATTATCTCATTTAAAATTAATGCTCAACATAACAAAGAGAAGAAGATAGTAATGTGATTAGACTACCGTCGAAAAGACCTAAAAAAATAAAGGAGTATGTTAAAAATCTAGAGTACAACGAGAACACAGGCATAGATAAGTACTACTGGGAAGCCTTTCTAGAGGAATACACAGATAAATGCTCTAGATGTATACCATTAAAGCAACTACTAACAAATAACAACCAGCAGCCTAAGTGGTTCAACAGAGAAATTAGAAATAAAATAAGAGAAAGAGACAGATTGCACAAATCAGTGAATCCATACTCTACGCCAGAAGAAGAAAGCAGGCATAAAGAACTCTGTAGATTGGTGGACAAATTAGTAAAAAATGCAAAGATAAATGGGGATAAGAGAGTTGCATCAGTTTGTAAAGAAAACCCAAAAGAAATCTTTGCGCATGTTAATAACAGGAAACCAATAAACAATAGCATAGGTCCCCTAAGCCTGAACTCAGACTTGAAAAAGCAGAGGATATTAAAAACAAAATAGACAAACTCAACAAATTCAAATCTCCTGGCCCAGATGGGATTCATCCAAGAGAGATTAAAAAACTAAAAAATAGGAGATAGTTCCTCACCAATATAAACTCTAGAAAAAAATAATATTGCAGACAAGAAAGGTACCAAAAGGATGGTAACTTTGTAAAGTGCTCCCAGTTTACAAAAAAGGAAAAAGGTCCAAGAGAAAAGCCGGGAAATTATAGACCAATATGTGTAACGTTGGTCGTTTGTAAGATTTTTTAGTTAATAATTGCAGATCAAATTGGAATAACATTGATAAATTCTCCGGCATTCTACTGAGGGGTGGTTAGGGGTGTGTATTTCTATTGATAGAAGTTCACTCTTGACGTGGTTCGGAAGTCACGTAAAGCCGTTGGTCCTGTTGCTCTACCACTCGTTCCACGCAACGTCAAAAAACACCATACAAACAAACAAACATTGATAGAAGCAACTTGGTGTTCAACAACCAACACGGTTTCAGATGAAACAGATCCTGCCAATCAAATCTCTTGAAGATTTTTCATAACAGTAGTAGAGCAATAGGTATTCTCTACTTTGATTTCCTGAAGGCCTTTGACAAAGTTTCACACAAGGAACTAATGACAAAAGTTAGAGCTTTAGGAGTTGTAGGATAAATAGCAGACTAGAATGAAGACTGGCTAACTTATAAGAAAACGGAGGATTGTAATAATGGTGAACAATCAGAATGGGCAGATGTAACAAGCGAAGTTCCTCAGTGTCTCGTCCTAGGCCCTCTCTTGCTTTTGATTTACCATTGACGACATTGATGTAGGCTTCACTAGCAGGTTTAGCCAAAAAATCAAATCATGAATGCACCAACTAGGTGTAAATGTTTTTTAACGTGGATGATTGTAAAGTGTTACAAATAGGAACAAACAACCCTCATGAATGACATAAATAGTGGAGAAAAAGAGGAGAAACCTTAGAGCCATTATTACCAAGGACTTAAATCCTCAAGCAGTGCATACAAGCAGAAAAGAAGGCACAGAAACTAGTGGAATATATAAAGAGGCAGTTCATATATAGGGAACAAGGAATCAGTGCTGCACCTCTACACATCAATAGTAAAATACCTCATCTTGAATATGCAGTACAGTTTTTGATCACCAACACTAAGAAAGGACATAATAGATTAGAGGGGTACAAGCAAGAGCCACAAAGCTAATTCCATCCATCAGCAAGTAGGTTACCAAAGACGACTCGAGAGCCTGAACATGTATAGCTTAGAAATAAAAAGATTGCAAGGAAAACTAATAGAAACATTTAAAATACTGAAAGGGAAGGTAGCAAAAGTGAACAGTTTACCTAGTTTGCGTTAAACGAAAACCAGACAAGTGATAATGGATGGAAACGAGAACTGGAGAGATAAACACATCCTATTATGGGGAACTTTTTCATATATAAGATATGCGACACATGGAATAAACTCCCCATAGAAGTTGTAAACAGCAACAGTGTAGAAGAATTTAAAGAAAACTAGACAAAATCACTAGGGGACTGTGACTGAACAGTAAAGCCTGCTCCTAGAGATAAGTGAGGACACGATGTCTCCTCTGATGGACTAAAATGTCTTGGAGACATCCAAAAGCTTGTAACTCTCTCTCTCTCTCTCTCTTTCTTTGACACAAAGTGTTTGATCATTCTTGCACGAGATATTCTCTCTCCCTCTCTCTCTCTCTTTCCCTGTGGTCTTTCTATTTTTAACACAAATGTTTGATTATTCTTGCACCAGACTCTCTCTCTCTCTCTCTCTCTCTCTCTTCCTCTCTCTCTCTCTCTCTCAGACGATAGGAGCAGCTATTGACGGCCTCACCCGCCCTTGGCACTGGAAGCAGGTTCTCTCATTACTTAAGCAAATGAAAGAAGGGATTGATTGAATCAACTCGTGGCCTTTGCCTAAGTTTGAGGCCTTTATTTTTGGTCCCTGGGCATCTTTGCTCGAAAATGATGAAGAACTGAATTTATAGGCAAAACTAAATAA
>NC_061098.1:37743813-37776313 GCF_015104395.2 Macrobrachium nipponense | reverse complement strand
CTGCCAGCCGACGGCAGGCGCATACATGTTGCCAAAGTTTGCTTGGGAAAGATTTTCATCGTGAGGCCCCCCTTAAACAGCCCGATGATAAAACTCTGATATTAAATATTATACGCGTTAGCAGTCATAGTACCAAATTGAATGCAGTAGGCCAATCTTTGACTCATGGGCCGTATTTCCAAACGGGGGGCCTGCACCCTTTGCTATCAAGGTCGGGGTAGGTAGGCTACCTGGTAGGTAAGTCGAAAGGGCGTATCCCGGCCCCTAATATTATGGGAAACCCTCAGGCACCCATTACCAGGGGGTAGGTCCCCCCTTGCTACTGAGGGTACCTTATGGCCCCCATATTGTGGGGAGCCTGATTTAACCTATAGAAACACTTCTACATAGTTGTCAACTCCGCAAGTTGTAAAAAAATGAAAGGAGTATGAAAAAAGAGGTTATGACCCCCTCAGAAACGGCCCGTGTATTCCGGCTCTTCCTGCGGAGGAGGGGAGTCTGTGGTAAAATTTAATATCCCTAGCTTTCATAGTCTGGGCGTTCATAGCGAACAAACAAACAAACAAAAACAGACAGAAAAAGAACAGAAATTGTCTTTTATATTATATATAGATTTATTTTCATGTTGATTTTTATCTGTCGATAAATCTATTCATAAATATGTTTATCTATTTATTTTATATGTATGAATAAAACTCAATTCTTAAAATCTCTACTGAAAATTTAAACCCCAAAAACACTTGGAAAGAATATTGCGTATTGACCGTCACAACCTCTGGCACCAAAGGTAAGCCACCTTGATCTTAACCCATGGACAGGTGAACTAGCCCCGCCAATCGCCACGCTGCAGATAAGGACGGAATACCTGGGCCGTTCCATTCATATCCGAAAAATCACGATTCAAAACCAGAGCATGATAATGTCCATAGAGAGAGGAAGAGCTGAATAGCGCAGTAAAATGGTTGTGGTTTTTAAGTGTTTCTGGTTGCAGCTAAAACAGAAGTCTCGAAGTTTCGTTAAAGTTTTCGAAATGATTAAACAAATATATGGCTGGTTATAGCGATCTTAAGACTTTCGTATTACTGAAATCTGTGTTCAAAAAAACAATTGTTATGATGTTTAGACATTAATATACAAATTCATTCGTATTTACCTGTGAACTTAACATTTCTCCTTCTTAACATAAATGTCAGTAATGTGAAGTCTTACGATTTATCAAACAGCACGACAACATTTCTAATTTCTATAATTTCCAAATATTCAGCGAAATGCAAGAACTTCTGTTTAACCGAAGCCAAAGCCACGAAAAGTCGAACACAGTTCTATGCGAGACGTAAACAAATCTCTCTACATAATTGCATCTAACCTCTTCATTTCTTGGTCCGTAACTGAAGACGCCTCGATAAATCAGGTTGAAAGGTCAGGTATTATAACGTATGTCTTCATATGAGTCTCTGCCTTGGTTTACAGCCTAAGTTCATCATTTATCAAGCATTTAAGGTTCGAAAGGTCAAAGGTTTGAGAAGCGAAAGGTCACTGATAAGGAGAAACCACTTTTGTGTTTGATAAGGATCAACACATGCTTCTCTGTGGCTAGATCTGGCCATCTGGCGGACTTTGGCAAGTCGGGTTAAGGCTTCTGTTGAATGTGGAATCTCAGTCTTTTTTATTCTTTCCTTTTCTGTTTTGTTTTATTTTCGTGTGTGTATTGTGTGTGTGTTGAAAGAGAGAGAGAGAGAGAGAGAGAGAGGATAGAGAGAGTAGAGAGGAGAAGAGAGAGAGAGAGAGAGATGCCATACTGTCAATGAAATCATGATGAACTGACGAATTACAAGACAAATATAAGTAAATAGTAAAAAAAATGATATGAAGTTGATCGAAAGTTGGGTGTTCACTTTTGAAAGAGATTTAATCAGGTATTCAGTAACCGAGAGAAAAAATGAATTAGAAAATAAATATATCTCTATCTAAATTTAATTTAAAAAATCTACTTGAAGTTCCTATAGTGACGCTACACTAAAAAATAAGAAAAACAGCAACGTGAAGGAAAACGTGCACACATTTGGACCGATTAATTAAACGGGTAACATTCCATGAACTTGACTGGAGGGGTAAACTTATCTTGACTCTGTATAAGCGATCTTTTGATTATGTGTTATTACACCATATCGGTGAATGAGGGTTTACAGACTGTGCGGTACAAATCCTCCAAGAGGAAAAATGGATAAGAAACACCTTTCCTGGTGAGATAAAATGAAGATTCACAGATTTGTGAGCAAGAGAAATCCGGGCAAGAATTATGAGGGAGGTCGAAAAAGGAACAAAAGAAAAATCTTGTTAGCAAGGATGAGGACTGCTAGAAAGATGAGGGAAGACGCTGGGGAAGAATATAGTCTTTAGATCAAGAAAGATCAGTTCCTAGATTATGAATGTGAAAAAATAAAAAAATTGTAAGAAGTAAAGTTGTTGCAATGAAGAAAAATAAAATAAAATGAGCAATTTTTTGAAACTTTAAATTAATTACAAGTTGTTCAGGGTAACCCATTTAATTAAGTACCGCTTCATTTCTTCCAGCAAGAGCTGCCAAATGACGTCCAGTGCGTCATTTCACAAAGAGAACCACCACTTTCATAAACAAGAGAGAAACAATATTAAAATCATCCGCGTTATGGGAGAATTTGTACCTTTCAGAATCTCTGCCTTTCAGAGTAATGTCGGCTGTCAATGCGGTTGAAGTTTTGCATTGACAGAACCTGATTTGTCGTTACCCGTCGCGTTCCCGGGATATCATATAATCAACCTCTCACTGACAGACCGGGCTCAAATAAACCGGTCTGATTTTGAGATATCTGTTCGCCTTATCACTTTTTGTTTGTGATATGAATCCAGATTGAATTTGTCTGATATGTTTCTTCGTGTGATAGGAATCTGAAATCAAGTTTTCGTCGCAATAACAGTTCTGATTTTCGTAATTTTATGCCATGCCAGCACGGGCTCTTGCTTCGATTTCGTGCGAGCAAATCGTGACAATCCAATTTCGTTAAATATCGTGGGCCTCGTGGACGGATTTCAAGCAGACGCTACTGGAGGCCGGAATATTATAACGAAAAAGAAAAAGTAAAAAATGCGCAGCAGTTTCTCCGGCGCAATCGAGTTTCTTGTCCGGCTTCCCGCCTCAGCCACGGCCCATGAAACTCAGCGACGGTCCGGTGGTGGCCTATGCTATTGGTACCTATAGCGTTGTCGGAAGTACGATTATAGCTAACCTTAACATTAAATAAAATAAAAGAGAATATGGCTAGAGGGCTGCAATTTGGTAAGATTGATGATTAGAGGTCGGATGATCAACGAACCAATTTGCAGCCCTCTATCCTCGGTAGTTCTTATTAAATAAGATAAGGTTAAGGTTAGAAATAATCGTACTTCCGACACCGCTGTAGGTATCAATAACAGACAGACAAAGCTGGCGCGGCGCAATAGTTTTCTTTTACAGAAATCCAATAAGTTTCCGCTGTGACTTTTACCGAAGTTTATTGCTTACCTGGGAGAGAGAGAGAGAGAGAGAGAGAGAGAGAGAGAGAGAGAGATATTGTGGGCAAGAATAACGAGGAGCCACATGATACGGGAAGGTGACAAATCGGGCCCCCAAGGATTTCCTAATCCTATCCACCTCCTACCTTTGCTACCCTCTGTCTCTTCTCTTGCTCCCTTCTGTTTCCCGTTTACTTCTGTCATTTTTCCTCTTCTCCGACGTTTTCTCATCTCGTTCTTTCTGTCCGTTCAATCATTCTTTGCTAATTCGGAGAAGAGTTGTAATTCTTAAAATGGTTCCTTGAATTAAATGGTTCCGCACCTACCAAGCGAGATTCCCCATCTCACACTGATTACGTAGAGTGAGTGACAACGGGCTTCTCTCTCTCTCTCTCTTTCTCTACGATGGTCCTCGTCGTTTCCGACCTTCTTCAAGCGTTTAATCACCGGAAGGCTCCGGAGATAGGCTACTGATCATCTTTGAACGCATTACTCGCAACAAAAATTAAAATTAGAACGCTAGCCCCGAAACAACCATTTGAACGCCGCCCAGATGGCAAACTTGAAACAAACATATGAGAGGGATTCCTAAAACAACCATTTGAACGCAGTCCCTCGAAACAGTCACATAGACGCAAATATTTGAATGTTATCCCCGAAACAATCATTCGGACTCAATAAAGGAACCAGGCGTCTAAACGCCATTAACAGGCCACAGTCATTCGAAGTAGTCCCTAAAGCAGAATTTAAACACCATTCGTCAAAACATTGAACGCTAATCAATATAAAGAACTCACTCAATATAGAACGCACTCAAAACATCTAATCTGGTAGCGTTCTATTCGCCAGCGTTACGTGAGTGCAAAAAAAAAAAAAAAAAAAACACCTGAAATATTAATCATGTGGAGTTCAATCTACCAACCTTACATCACGAGCAATATATATATTATATATATATATATATATAATATATATATATATATATATATATATATATATATATATAGATATATATATATATATATATATATGAATATTTAAAACACGCTTTTATTAAAAAGCACTAAACAGTAAAAAATATTTTTTTGAGTCAGGATTTTTAATAAAATTTATCATATCGACAAAAATAAAATAGTGGCGCTAAACATTGAATGAAATGCTACGATAAATAAAAAGAAAATAAAGATATTTCTTGTAGCATTTCCTTTCATATTTGGCGCCCATGCTTTTATTCTCTTAGATATGATTAATTGTAAGAAAATCCTGAGGTGCCTCAAAATTTTTTTTTGTTTCTGTTTAGTGCTTTTTAATAAACGCGTGTTTCAAATTTCATTTTTGTTTTTTCTATTTCATATTTTTTAGTTTTGGCCGCAACTGTAACCGATTTATGACTGCAGCTAACAAGCCAAAGAAGATTTGAAAAATCCGTAGATGTTTTACATATTCTATCGAGGCAAAAAAGGTGTGGAAATCCTGAGATTTTCACACAAATCCTGAGGAGATACTGGGAGAGGTCACTGTAGGATCACTGTAGGCCACATCTGACCTACTGATCGTGTAAGGTTGTGTTGTCACCGAGATTGAGTAACCATGCAACATCGGTCCATCGGTCGAAAGGAATAAGTCGAAAATCGAGTTACAAGTTTCAACCCAAATAGACAGATGCCGAAGTCAATTTAAATAAAAGCCCCTAATAAAAGAAAAAAAAAAATACTTTGAGCGTTCAATAACGAACTCACTTTAAACCCCAAGAGGACACACATTTCAAAAATTTTTTTTTATCCTTTTCTCTTATCTATTCATTACATTTGAATAAATGAATGCATAAATTATATCATATTACACCCTATTAAAGTTTTTTAATATGTATTAAGAATTTTAAAGGTCTTTTATGAACAACCAAACTTGCACTAAAATTCTCTCTATCCTATCATAATTTCAAGTATCTTTTTCCAAGTTATAACAATTAATTTGAAATAAATTTTATAAAGTATAGTAAATTAATTAATTACCCAACCAATCTAAGTAAAATTGTGCATTATAAAGCAAATTAAGTTGTTCATAATTGACTTTTGAAAATTGCGTCCTCAAATGAGGGACGCTGGGATGAAGTGGTATAAATCATGTTCAACCTGTCAAAGTATGCGAGACCTGAACTTACTGAATTACCTCGATTTTTGTCTCAGGTTCTTTCGTATCTTTGTTGTGATCACACTCAATAAGAGAATATCCATTCATGGTAAGTATTATTTTGTCATTATTAAAAATATTTCTGAAAAAGTTGTGTAGAAGTAAACTAAATATTATATATATTATAATATATATATAAATTATATATTAGATATATATATACCCTATATATATATATATATATATATATATATATATATAAAACATATATATATATACTATAAATAATATATAAATATTATATATATTATTATTATTAAAATATATTATAGATATATATATATATATATATATATATATATAGATATATATATATACATATATTATATTAATATATATACTATATATATATATAATAGATATATATAATGTATATATATATATATATATATATATATATATATAACATATATATATATATATCTAGAATATATATATATATATATATATATATATATATATATATATATATATCATATATATATATATATATATGTTGCTACGTTTTATTGATCGTCTCATCTCCCCAGCAGTATTTAAGGTATCTTAGTTATAAAAGAAGCAGCCATGCCTTCTCCTAAAGCAACTGATTTTGGGAGAGAGCACGTCGTAGGAAGGAATTTCCGGTCTGACGGAAGCTTATGGTAAGATAGGCAAGTCACAAGAGTAGCTAGGCCTCGAGATGGATTTTAGGGACCTCTAAAATAAGACCTATTTTCCTTCCCAATTTGCTGGCTGTTTGTTTACCACTTTCAGGCAGTATCTCTCTCAGTCAGCTCCAGTCGTGACCTCGGACGGATGTCCACCACGAGCCTTCCACACTTAAGCCTAACGGCGCTACTGGCGCACTCAAATCTGAGACCAAGCCGGACGCCGCATTTTCCACAAAGGTCCGCTGAACATGGCATCCAGGTATGTCTAAAGTGTAAACTCCAAACCAGCACCTTTTACTACCATACGACTCTTGCTAATTTCATTTTCAAGTCTCACTTTTATCCCTCTACATCAAAAGCCCTTTGTCCTCATCGGGCCGGGCACGTGCTTCCCCTTGTGACTTGTTAAAACTAAGTCTTCAGTGCATACCTCAGTTAAAATTAGAGTTCCTTTTCCCCAGTGTTAGAGAACTGAATAATCGTAACTTGTGCAAGAAGTCCTTTTTCTTTTATCTTGTCTAATCTGGGATCTTTTTCCAGATTCCCTGAGTCACGTGTCAAGTCTGTCCGCCCGAAAATGTTGCATTACCTCAAGATTTCGAAACTAGCTTTTACGTGAATTTCATTTTGAGCCAGCTATCATTCACTTGAGAGATATTATTAGTACATGTGGGGACCAGTTGCATTTACTTAACCCTGGCTGTTAACCCTCTTACGCCGACTGGACGTATTTTACGTCAACATTTTTTGTCTTCCGTGTGCCGACTGGACGTATTTTACGTCGACTTACAAGTTTTTTTTTAAATTCGCGGCAAAATACTTATAGGCATACCAGCCTAAAACTTTTGAATCACGCGCCGTTGGGGATGCTGGGAGTTCACGGATCAAGGTGTTGTTTTGTTTACAATCGTTTCGCAGGCGCGCAAGCGCGAATTTCTTTTTGCCGCACTAAAAAGTATCTGTGACACATCTCAGAAATTATTTCGTCACTTTGACATAATTTTTGTACCATTGTAAATTAGCCGTTACATGAAGTATTATATATGAAAATGTGCGCAATTTTATGTAGAATAAAACAATAAAATACTCATGATTGTAGCTTTTATCAGTTTTGAGATATTTTTATATAAATAACGATAATTGCCAAAATTTCAACCTTTGGTCAACTTTGACTCTACCGAAATGTAAAAAAACGCAATTGTAAGCTAAAACGCTTATATTCTAGTAATATTCAAGCATTTACCTTCATTTTGCAACAAATTGGAAGTCTCTAGCACAATATTTCGATTTATGGTGAATTTATGAAAAAAATAACATTTTCTTTACGTCCGCGCGTACTCTTCCGAAAAAATCATACGTGCGATTGTGGTAATGTTTGCACCCACCATTTTAAATTAGCCGTTACATAAAGTTTTATATATGAAAATGTGTGCAATTTCATGTAGAATACAAAAAAAATATTTGAAGGTTTGTAGCTTTTCTCATTTTTGAAATATTTGCATATAAATCACTATAAAATAGAAAAAAAACCACATTCGGTCAACTTTGACTCTACCGAAATGGTTGAAAACGCAATTGTAAGCTAAAACTCATACAGTCTAGTAATATTCAGTCATTTATCTTCATCTTGAAACAAATTCGAAGTTTCTAGCAAAATAATTAGATTTATGGTGAATTTTAAAAAAAATCTTTCCTTCTCTCCGCGCGCGGATTCTCGCCACAAATCTCCGAAAATGCGTACGTACATTCTCGGAATATTTGCTCCGTTGCATATTAGTCATTTCATAGAGTTTTATATATAAAAATGTGCGCAATTTCATGTAACATAAAACGAAAAATATTTGAATGTTGTAGCTTTTCTTATTTCCGAAATAATTGCATATAAATAATATATATATAAAAAAATACGACATTCGGTCAACTTTAACTTGTCAGATATGGTCCAAGAATGCAATTGTAAGCTAATACTGTTATAGTATAGTAATATTCAATCATTTTTCTTCATTTTAAAAGAAATTGGAAGTCTCTAGGACAAATATTTAGATTTATGGTGAATTTTTGAAAAATTATTAGTAACGTCCACGCATTTCGAATTCATGCATTATTTTGTGATAATATTTTCTCTGTGTTGCTTTTATCGTTTTTACAATGTGTTATATACCAAAATGATTGCAATTTAGTGTACATTACAACGAAAAAAAAGTAACTTGTTACCTTTAACCGTTTTGCGCACAGCATGATTTGAATACAATTATATATGAAATTTTGTTTTTGCGCTATCATATATCGCATTATTTATATATGATAATAATAATTTTTTCATTTTTGAATGGTTGCATACTAACTTCAGCCAATGAAAAAAAAGGAGCCAAAAAATGAACTCTTAATCTTAAAAACTAAGCGCGCTGTGATTTTTTTAAAACAATATTTTTTCCGTTTCCGCGCTCACTCTGAAACACCTCCGGCACACAGGAGACAATTTTTTTTTTACCGCTTCGGCGTAAGAGGGTTAAGCAGCCTCTTGTAAATAAATAGATGTAAAGTAATTAGCTGAGTTTCTGGCGACCTTTTCCTCTAGAGTAAATGTTTACTTTAAATCCTTTTTTACGGTAAGTTCAAGTAATTTACTTTGTTTTCCCTCAACTATTCCTGTTTACGTATGGAACCTCATTCAAGGCCAAGCCCATACGTAACAATGTTGACCTCGCCAAAGATTCGAACCTAGCTTGCTTAAAAAGCTTGTAAATCGCGTTATCCCTTGCAAAACATAGTGTAAATGTTTTTACAAAGCGCAAATCAAAGAACACTTGCAGCGGAAGACACACACTGACTCACGGTAAGGTATACCATTCATATAATATGATTATTTTATAACCAATGATAGCTTAAGGTACGTTTAAGTATTTTTATTACGAAGTGTTTAAAAGTGTTAGTTAGAAATATTATTTCGTAACGGTGAAAGCGCCAGAGCTTAATTTTAGCGGCAAGCAAACAATTTGCCCCGCGAATTCTGTGTTATTTTGTACTGTCCTCGTCTGACGAGACACAAGCATGTGTTAGATAGATGCCAGAAAGTACTAGATCAAACTAGGAAGTGCTTTGCCAGGGTTTATTGCTGTGGTAGAAAGCCTAGCTAGTTAGGAGTGTTCTACTAGTAGTTACGGCAAAAGAAGTGTACAATTCTTTTGTCTGTGATATGTTAGGGGAATTCGTTTTAACTTAGTTTTCATTCCAAGTGTTGGTATCCGCTTCGCCCTCTCTCAAGCCTGTGAGCCTGCCAGCTTCGAGCATGCGCTATCTCAGCCAACCTTTGGTTTCCAAAAGGTTGACGAAACAAATCGCAGCCATGTTTTTTCATCCCTTTAAGCATTATCTCGATTATTTAAGCAAAGTAACCTAAGTCTTGATGTTTTAACGTAAATAATATCAATCTTCATACTAGCATCGATCGTTCTGCCAGAGAAATTAACGTAATTCATCTTGAATAAGAAATTAGAATTCATGTGTGTAAATTGCCTTTGCGTTTACAGAAAATCAGCTGTTTTATGCGACACGCTGTGCACACCACTCTGCTAGCCCGCTCACACGTTTCACCTAGCATCGCTCACTCGCTCGCTGAGCGAAAGTTCCATTTCACTTCGTACTGAACGTAACCTTTTCCTTTTACAAATGTTTGCTAACATTTCATCTTAAAATCCTTACTGTCATTTCACTTGTCACAGGGACCTAGTATCCTTACGTAAAGTTAACGTAAATCTTAAAAGTAGAGTAAATTACAAGAATTGTTAACGTAAAATGCGTCTTTGTGAAGTTCATATTGAAACGCAAATCATTTCATATAAGCGCAAGCCGCTACCATTAACATAAACATCGTTCACCGTGAGCGTGTTATCATTTTCATAAAACGTATTCGAAAGCAATTCTTTCATTAAACGTTAACTTAAGTAGATAATTTAACGCAAGTGCGTCATATTAAAACTAAAAGTATTAGTTCAATTACATACAAGGGAGTTCATCATATATCATTTTCACCCTCTCAGAGAGAGAGAGAGAGAGAGAGAGAGAGAGAGAGAGAACCTATTATTCACAAAGCCAAGAGTACTACGTCCATTTCTTATACGCATGCAGAATTAACATTATTTTAGTGTCTTGTGTCTTTCCTTTACACTGAGCGTGATACGTACGCGCCTGTGTCCATTGCAGTTTTGCAAGCATTTATTCATTTATCGAGTACTTCAGCAAAGGACTGAGCATTTTCAAATTACCATTACCTGTCGTTGCCCGAGTGGTCTTTTCATTTCTGTATCCCAAAAGACTTGCGTATACCGCAAGCACAAACCGCACAGTGTGCCACCGTAACCTTCATTACTTCCAGACAAGGAAGCCTACCAGTCTAGGACTGGCCACCACCAGTGCACGTCAGGTCTTACCATTTTACAGTGCCACTAATTCTTGACACTGTCCATCGACTGGCTGCTGAAGTACTCCCACCTTTTACTTTCTCTCCTCCACCATTACACTCTGCCCCGAACAGAGTACCATTTCTCTTCAGTATACTTGAGTATACTGCATGTAGTGTCGTCCATTTTTTTTTTCGACACACCAGCACGATACCAGTGCTCCAACAAGGAACGCTGCCTCATAAGTGCCGTGCACCTGTACAGGCCCGTACAGGTAGCCCTATACCTGCGTGTCCGTCCTTACGGAATGCCCAAGTAATTAGTGTGTCCATGTACAAGGTCCTTCGGAACACTCAACAAGAAAACGCCTCCCGAAAGTGCCGCAAATACAGGCCCTAAGTGCTGTCAAAACCTGCGTGTCCGTCCTACGAAACGCCCATTCCATTAGTGTATCCGCTATCCCGGATCACTCAACCAAGGAACGTCTCCATAAGTGCCGTGCACCTGTATTGGACCTACAGGTTGCCCATTCCAGCGTCTCCCAACATAGGAACGCCCTTAAGTGTGATGTGCGCCGCACACTCCATTTGATTTTTCCGCCTCATCAGAAGGTGCCGATCCCAAAGTGCCACAGAGTACCCAAGTCTTTTAAGACTTTTTCATCCGAGCCTCCACTGCAGCCCAAAGAAATGTCTTCCCCTGCTTCCCGCGACTTCTTTCCCATAGAGCTAGAGAAGCTCCGAATCCTCATAACTCTGGGCAAGGAGGCCGTTACACTGGACCAGCACTTGACCAGTGGATGAAGGCGCAGCAGGATGCTGCACGCCTGCAAGAAAGGAAGAAAGAGAGAACAAGAGAAAACCCAAAGAAGCAGAGAAGATGAAAATAGAAGAAGAGAGAAGGCATGAGCTAGCTCTCAAGGAGCAGGAACTTGAAATCAAGCAGGAGAAGGCCCATAAGGAGATTATCTTAGCTCAAGCCACTCTGCCAGCTTCCAGCCCTACACCCGCTGTGTCTCACAGTCCCGCCGTCTCTGGTCAGCCTCTTACCATCTTACCGCCTACCTCCTCCACTTTGTAAGAGGTAAGCCCACCAGTTAACCCCGGACTTGTTTCCGAGGGTGATCCAACAGAGGACTTTTCACCTGTGCCAGAGCACACTGCCAGCCTTGGTGACTCCACAGATTCGCAACCTGTGGGGCCATCTCGGTCCTACCGTCCAGTGCCACGGAAGAGGTTCTGGAACAAGTTCTGCCGAGACTGTGGCCACAAGGGTCACATGTCTGCCAACTATGGAGGGTGCGCAAATTTTAATATTCCTACCATCGCAATGGCCGTTACAAATCCTTCTTTGCTAGGACCCCCAGCTAAGGGCCCTATAACTGTCCAAAGCCATTATCAGCCAAGCCACGTCAGAGCCTTCGATGACTCTTTCGCTCAAATCTCCCTGATACGGGAAGACCAAATCCCCCGAGGGGCTAATATTGACAGACGTCAATTAATCACCATTGAAGGTATCAACCATATCAAGCTGATCCATCCGACCGTCCAATTGAGGGTCACCAGACCTAATTTTTCCAAAGTATGTACTCTTACAGTTGCAAGCTACAGTCCAGGAGGTTACGACCTCCTCCTAGGGCAAGACATGAAGTCTCCCTCACATTTCAAAAAGCCTAGGGGTCCTAACCCTACGACAAATCACTCCAAAGCAAGGAGCCACCCACGACCTACTTCCTCCCGGAAGTACGGCCACCAACAGTCTCCCCCGTTACCAAGGAGGGAGATTGATCATTCACAGTTCCGTCGAAGACCTGCAACGTACTAGGGCACTCTACTAATTGGCCTAGGTGCCCTAGCCGACTACCAGCAGCGGACACTGTCCATTTTCCACAAGGCTTAGCCTTCCAAAAGAGACAGGAGCCTCTGTCTCCCATTACCACAAATGGGCCCGCTGAGAGGTATTGCACCTCCGGTACCCCGTCACAGGTCCAGTCGACCTCAAACCTCTCTGCCAGTGCCACTGGCACACTGAGCAGTGCCAAGCTCCATCCAGCCTGGACGTAGAGCCACCACAGAACTTGACCTCTGCGCCTGGACCCCGAGCTAGTGCCGGCGCCTAACCTTATCAAGGATCCTCCTACCGGAGATCCTCCAACAGGCATGGAGCTTACCGCAGCCCATGGCCAATCTCCAGCCCATCATTCTTCTTCACCCTTACCTCTGTCGCCCGAGGATGAACCTCCGGCAGACCTTACCTTCATACCTCCTCTGGAAAACCAGGAACTGCCCGACCAGGAGTCAGCCTGGAGTTTTCCCCTTACGACAGTGTTGCAGCAGCCGGAGTGAAGGGGCCTCACCCCTGCAGTAGGTTCCACCTCTACGACAGTTGCTGCAGATACCGAAGTAGGGTGTTCTCCTGCAATCCCTCAGGCTACCACTGCCTCTGCTCCTGACGGTGTTTCTGGCCTTACCCCAGAGTCGGTGCCTCCGTCTACTCCTAGGACTGGTATAGCCAGGTCCTGGAGGAATAAGAAGAAGGGACATAGCAAATCATTAACACACTAACCAAAGAGCCACCTGCTCTCCTTGACACCTGTACCCCGAGGTACAGTGTCACATTCATTTGCAGAGTGATCCTGGCACCTACCCAGAGAAAAGGTAGCCAGCCTGATATCTGCCAGTAAAACTAACCCTCTAACCCCTAGAAATTTTGATACTAACACTCATGTAAATGTCATAATTAACTCATTGCATTTCCATCCTGGCACTCCACTAACCACTCATCATCCTCACGCATCATTACCTCACATCATGTATTTTAACAATTCTGGCGACACATTACTGCTGTGCGTACCACACTCTGGAATGATTGCGTCTCCAATTAACTGTAATGAGTAGGTTAGGCTAATGATTTAGTACCAGGGCATTAGGGTAGTAGCAAGTAGAATGTTCAAGTATCCTTATCTAGGGTAGAGTAGACTGTCGTCACAGACAACCCGTAGTTATCACTTAGGCTAGACTACATTACTCCATTAAGTTAGTACACTTAGCATCTCCGCCTATAAGTTAGGTAGGCCACTGTAGTTAGCTGTATCGCTGCTCAAAAAACTTAAGTAGAGTAGGAGAACTGGGTAGTTGAGACGATCAACTTATTTAAGCCAAGGCCTTCACGCCCGAAGGGGAGTGAATGCCTTCTTAACAGGGGGAGCTGCTACGTTTATTGATCATCTCATCTCCCCAGCAGTATTTAAGGTATCTTAGTTATAAAAGAAGAAGCCATGCCTTCTCCTAAAGCAACTGACTTTGGGAGAGAGCACGTCGTAGGAAGGAATATCCGGTCTGACGGAAGCTTATGATAAGATAGGCAAGTCACAAGAGTAGCTAGGCCTCGAGATGGATTTTAGGGACCACTACAATAAGACCTATTTTCCTTCCCAATTTGCTGGCTGGTTGTTTACCACTTTCAGGCAGTGCCCGAGGCAGTATATGGGAGCCCCGTGATTCCCAGAGAACCAGTATCTCTCTCAGTCAGCTCCAGTCGTGACCTCGGACGGATGTCCGCCACGAGCCTTCCACACTTAAGCCTAACGTCGCTACTGGCGCACCCAAATCTGAGACCAAGCTGGACGCCGCATTTTCCACAAAGGTCCTCTGAACATGGCATCCAGGTATGTCTAAAGTGTAAACTCCAAACCAGCACCTTTTACTACCATACGACTCTTGCTAATTTCATTTTCAAGTCTCACTTTTATCCCTCCTACATCAAAAGCCCTTTGTCCTCATCGGGCCACGTGCCTCCCCTTGTGACTTGTTAAAGACTAAGTCTTCAGTGCATACCTCAGTTTAACCCTCTTACGCCGATTGACGTATTAAACGTCGAGTCAAAATGTCTCCCGTATGCCGATTGGACTTATCATACGTCGGCCTCAAAAAAGTTTTTTTTAAAATTCGTGGAAAATACTTATAGGCCTACCAGCCAAAAACTTTTGAATCACGCACCTTGGGGGATGCTGGGAGTTCACGGATCAAGGCGTTGTTTTGTTTACAATCGCTACGCAGACGCGCAAGCTCGAATTTCTTTCTTATCGCACTAAAAAGTATCAGTGACACATCTCAAAAATTATTTTGTCACTTTGACATAATTTTTGAACCATTTTAAATTATCCTTTACATGAAGTATTATATGAAAATATGCGCAATTTCATGTAAAATACAACAAAAAAATACTCATGATTGTAGCTTTTTATCAGTTTTGAAATCATATAAATAACGGTAAGTGCAAACATTTCAACCTTCGGTCAATTTTGACTCTACCGAAATGGTCGAGAAACGCAATTGTAAGCTAAAATTCTTACATTATAGTAATATTCAATCATTTGCCTTAATTTTGCAACAAATTGGACGTCTCTAGCACAATATTTCGATTTATGGTGAATTTATGAAAAAACTTTTTCCTTACGTTCGTGCGATAACTCTTCCGATAAATTTTTTTGTGCGATTGTCCTAATGTTTTGCAACCCTTTTAAATTTAATTGCCGTTACATAAAGTTTTATATATGGAAATGTGCGCAATTTCATGCACAATACAACAAGAAACAACCCATGGTTGTAGCTTTTAACAGTTTTGAAATATTTTCATATAAATAACGTTAAGTGCAAAAATTTCAACTTTCGGTCAACTTTGACTCTACCGAAATGGTCGAAAAACGCAATTGTAAGACTAAAACTCTTATATTCTAGTAATATTCAATCATTTACCTTAATTTTACAATGACTTGGAAGTCTCTAGCACAATATTTTCGATTTATTGTGAATTTATGAAAAAAAACATTTTCCTTACGTCCGCGCAGTAACTCTTCCGAAAAAATCAGAATTTTTTTTGTGCGATTGTCGAAATGTTTTGCCCCATTACATTAGCTGTTACATAAAGTTTTATATATGAAAATGTGCGCAATTTCATGTAGAATAAAACTGAAAATGATTAAAGGTTGTAGCTTTTCTCTTTTGTCGAAATATTTGCATATAAATCACGATAAATAGAAAAATCACGTTCGGTCGTCAAATTTGACTCTACGAAATAGTTGAAAAACGCAATTGTAAGCAAAACTCTTACGGCCTAGTAATATTCAGTCATTTTTCTTCATTTTGAAACAAATTTGAAGTCTCTAGAACAATATTGTGATTTATGGTGAATTTTGGAAAAATATATTTACCTTCACTCCGCGCGCCGATTTGCAGCCGCAAGTCTCTAAAATACGTACATCGCAGTATTCTAATATTTTCTCCTTTTCATATTAGCCGTTTTATAGAGTTTCTTATATCAAAATGTGCGCAAATTCATGAAAAATACAATAAAAATAAGTGAAGGTTGTAGCTTTTTCCATCTCCGAAATATGTGCATATAAAAAAATATATATATAAAAATTTCGACATTCGGTCAAATTTAACTCGTCCGAAATGGTCGAAATCTGCAATTCTAATCTAAAACTCTCACAGTATCGTAATATTAAATTATTTGTCTTAATTTTGAAACACATTGGAAGTCTCTAGAACAATATTTAGAATTACGGTGAATTTTTGAAAATAACATTTTTTTACGTCCGTGCGTTACGAATTCGTACATCATTTTGTGATAATATTTTTTGGTGTGGCTTTTATTGTTTTACTATATATTATATATCAAAATGATTGCAGTTTAGTGTACAATACAACGAAAAAAAAGTAGCTCGTTAGCTTTGACCGTTTTTTGTACAGCGTGATTTGAATACAATTATCTATGAATATTTTTTATTTCACTACCATATCTTGCATTATTTACATATGATAATGATATTAATTTTCCTTTCTGATGATTGCATACTAAACTTCAGGCAATGACAAAAAAATGAGCCAAAAATGAACTCTTAATCTTTAAAACTAAGCGCGGCTGGGAGTTTTTGAAAAAAGTTTTTGAAAAATTTTTTTTCCGCTTCCCCGCACCGCTACATAACCTGAACCTCCAAACCGGCGCCGGCATACAGGAGAGGTTTTGATTTTTAGGGCTTCGGCGTAAGAGGGTTAAAATTAGAGTTCCTTTTCCCCAGTGTTAGAGAACTGAATAATCGTAACTTGTGCAAGAAGTCCTTTTTCTTTTATCTTGTCTAATCTGGGATCTTTTTTCCAGATTCCCTGAGTCACGTGTTAAGTCTGTCCTCTCCGCAAGTGTTTGCATTACCGCAAGATTTCGAAACCAGCTTTTACGTGAATTTCATTTGAGCCAGCTATCATTCACTTGAGAGATATTATTAGTCCATGTAGGGACCAGTTGCATTTACTTAACCCCTGGCTGTTAAGCAGCCTCTTGTAAATAAATAGATGTAAAGTAATTACTGAGTTTCTGGCGCACCTTTTCCTCTAGAGTAAATGTTCACTTTAAATCCTTTTTTTACGGTAAGTTCAAGTAATTTACTTTGTTTTCCCTCAACTATTCCTGTTTACATATTGGAACCTCATTCAGGCCAGGCCCATACGTACCAATATATATTATATATATATATATATATATATATATATATATTATATATATACATATATATAATATATATATATATATATATATAATATGTATGTATGTATGTGTGGTATTGTTTTTTTTATATTATACTATATATATATATATATATATATATATATATATATATATATATATATATATATATATATATATATATTATATATATATATATGTATGTATGTGTGTGTTTTTTTTTATATTACATATATATATATATATAGATATATATATATATATATATATATATCTGTGTGTATGTGTGTGTGTGTATAAATTTCTAATTTTGAAGATTGTGCATTTCTGTGATAATGCCGATGCATCAAATAATAAATTGGATAAAGGATTCAAAGTAAGAAGCTTGATTTCGAAGCTTTAGAAATCATTGACTCAAAAATGCAGTATTTTAGGAATGCATTAGTGTTGATGAAATCATGGGCATAACTAACCGAAACAATTTATCCAGGTGAAACCTATTAAGTTTGGATATAAACTTTGGGCGCTTTGTGGGACCTCGGGTTACTGTTATAATTTTGATCTTTACCGAGGTAAGAATCCCCAACAAGAACAGAATGATGCTTTAGCACTGGGTTCAAAAGTTGTTTTGAAAATGCTTGATACTGTAGCTGATCCAGAATCTCATACTGTCCTTTTTGATAATTATTTTACTGGATATGAATGATCTCGTACTGTCTTTTTTGGTAATTATTTTGCTGAATATGAATTATCTCATACTGTCTTTTTTGATAATTATTTTGCTGAATATGAATTATTGGTCCACCTATGAAGTACTAGGTTTCAAGCATTGTGAAATTCGTTTGAAGAACTGTTCATTGAAATCAGCTCATGGGATGAAAAAAAGAAACAAGAGGCTCATATGACTACAGGTTTGACACCAGTGAAGATGTAGTACTGATGGTAAAATAGCTAGATAGCAAAGGTGTACGTTGGAACTAATTACGACACTAGAACCCCTTGCAAAGGTACAGCGTTGGGAGAAGTCATCTAAGTCAAAAGGAAGCGCTTCTCAACCAAATTCAATTTTCAACTATAACAAATGCATGGGTATTGTAGGATACCATGATTGGTTCGTAGGGAAATATTCTGTTTCTATTCAAGGCACTGGTGTACCAAGGACATGGTAACATACAGCTGAGTTTATTAAATTTCAAAAGGGCAATTTCTGTAGCTCACTTGAAGTTGGCTTGCATGGAAGGCTTAGTAGGAAGACCTTGTGGTACCTTACACTCACATACAAGTTTTACTGATGTTCGGTATGATGGTAAAGACCATATTATTGAAAAACACAACAGTCAAAAATGGTGTTTGAACAAAACATATATAAAGGAGCAAATCTAAGGACCTCTTACCCTAAATGTAATGTGTCTTTGTATTGAATGTCTCATCTCTTATCATAAAAGAAAATAATTTCATAAGAGATTACAATAAAAAAAAGTAAATTTGGCTAATAAATTTACATTTTTTCAGCTAAAATATTAGATGAGAATTCAAAACATTCAACTAGATTGATAATATGTATTTGTTTATCTTTTCTTACAAAGAAGATACTTTATTTAGGAAATATAAACCTAACACCCATTATCCCAGTGTCCTCAATTGAGGACAGCTTGAAAACGCGATTTTATACCCTTTATCCCAGCGTCCTTATTTGAGGACAGCTTATTGCAAGCTTACCATTAGAAATAGGTTTTTTCTTTCTAATTCATATGTATTCTTAACCCTTAAATATACAATATTTTGCAAAAAATTCCAGAATTTCATAAAATACAAAAGTTGGGATTTAATGGGTTAAAATTCTTCTAGAGTCAGGTACTAAACTGTCTTTGATCCTCACTGTTTGGGAGAACTTGGCCTCAGGGAATGTATACAATTTCGGGATGGGCTGCGTCCTCTGTCTAAACTACTTGTTTTCAGCTCTTTTTTTTTTTCTTTCTTTCTTTTTTTAACGCCTTTCTGATCGATCTATAACTGACAGGTTTACTCTCTTTGTTATAAGAACATCCGCTCAAATCATTCGTCTTTTGCGAATGATTGTTTTCATAGTTTCTTTTCACTAATTAGTTGACTTATTTTCCTTCTTTGGTTAGGTTTTAAAGCGTCTGCAATGGTTGTTCTTGAATTATTTGGCATAGTGTTGTATGAGAGAGAGAGAGAGAGAGAGAGAGAGAGCAAATATTACATTTTGAAAATATTAATTTTCATTTAGCGGTTGAGCGTCTAAAATTGGTTGTTCTTCATAGCGAGAGAGAGAGAGAGAGCGAAAGAGAGCGAGCGAGAGAGAGAGAGAGAGAGAGAGAGAGAGAGAGAGAATGCATATTTTCCACGATAATTAAAATCAGCAATAAATTCTTCTTATAATAAATAATATTATATAACCAGCATCAAATATACACAAAAGGGTTCCATTCACATTAGTCTTTTCAGTTTATTTCAGTCAGGACTTTGTACCATGTTGTATAATCTATCTATCTATCTATCGATCTACCTATCCTCATGGCTTTGTATGTCATGGAATATCTCGTTAAAATGCCATGCAACAGCATCACTCAAAACTGGTAATTTGTATTTTATTTTAGTAATCCTCCATGTGTGCAATTCTCTCTCTCTCTCTCTCTCTCTCTCTCTCTCTCTCTCTCTCTCTCTCTCTCAAGCTTTCGACACTACGTGCCACAGAATATTTAAGGACAATCATTTCTGCAGCACAGAATGATCTTACTTTAGAAATATGCTTCCTTAAGACACTCTCGTATCCGGGAAACTTTTCGTGAACGCATAATTCTGTTACATTTTGGCCCACCCAACCCCTCACGCCCACAAACACACTCACTCTCTCTCTCTCTCTCTCTCTCTCTCTCTCTCTCTCTCTCTCTCTCTCTCTCTCTCTCTCTCTCTCTCTCTCTCTCTCTCTCTGTAGTGCATTGTCTTTTAGGAAAAAAGCATATGAGGAAAATGTCGCTTTTCAAAATATACTTGATTTGAACATTTCTATTAATTTCACTCGTTTCATCATACATCCATCCGACAAAGAATACGATTGGAACGTTGTAGAAAATCATTGCTTGGCTCTCAGTTTATTTTATTTTAATTTATTCTTTGTTAGGGGGAGGGCAGTGGAGAGAATAATGAACATTAGTTTTAATTTATTGCTACCAGTTCACGCCATTATTTTTTCTCCGCTCATTTACGTATATGAAATGTAATTTTCTTTATAATCAGTCTTCACAGACAATTTCTCTATCTTGTTTTTATTATTAAATGTTTTTCACTTACATCTTTATAACTCTGCCGTTCAGTTTAAAAACTGAGCGCAAAATATTTTAGTTTTATTCAGAACTTTATTTTGTATTTCTAAAAGTTCATATTTCTGTGACCTGTCACCAATATTCCTTAGGAAATTTGCTCTGACAGTTTTGTTTAAAATCAAAGACTGAGGTTCAGAGTGAAATAATAAACTTAATAACAGTCTATAGCCACATCTATAACATAATACGATTTTGTTCTTGATTATTATGCACTTTACAGCTGAAAACTCTTATAATAATAATAATATAATAATAACAATAATATAATAAATAATAGAATAATAATAATAATATAATAATAATAATAATAATATTATTATTATTATTATTTTTTTTTTTTTTTTTTTTTTTTTTTTTTTTTTTTTTTTTTTTGCTCTATCACAGTCCTTCAATTCGACTGGGTGGTATTTATAGTGTGGGGTTCCGGGTTGCATCCTGCCTCCTTAGGAGTCCATCACTACCTTCTTACTATGTGTGCCGTTTCTATGATCACACTCTTCTGCATGAGTCCTGGAGCTACTTCAGCCTCTAGTTTTCTAGATTCCTTTTCAGGGATCTTGGGATCGTGCCTAGTGCTCCTACGATTATGGTACGATTTCCACTGGCATATCCCATATCCTTCTTATTTCTATTTTCAGATCTTGATACTTATACCAATTTTTCCCCTCTCTTCTCTTCAAACTCTGGTGTCCCATGGTATTGCGACATCAATGAGTGATACTTTCTTCTTGACCTTGTCAATCAACGTCACGTCTGGTCTGTTTGCACGTATCACCCTATCCGTTCTGATACCATAGTCCAGAGGTATCTTTGCCAGATCGTTTTCTATCACTCCTTCAGGTTGGTGCTCGTACCACTTATTACTGCAAGGTAGCTGATGTTTCTTGCACAGTCTCCAGTGGAGGGCTTTTGCTACTGAATCATGCCTCTTTTTGTACTGGTTTCTGTGCAAGTGCCGGGCATTCACTTGCTATGTGGTTTATGTTTTTTTTCACTTTTCGTATTCACTTCCTCAATATGGGAGAGATGTTATTTCCGTCTATCGTACTTTGAACATATCTGGTTCTTAGGGCCTGATCTTGTGCCGCTGTTATCATTCCTTCAGTTTCCTTCTTTAGCTCTCCCCATCTGTAGCCATTGCCAATTGTCATCGCTGGCTAGTTCTTTAGTCTGTCTCATGTATTGTCCGTGCATTGGTTTGTTGTGCCAGTCCTCTGTTCTTTCTGTCTTTCTCCTGTCTCTGTATATTTCTGGGTCTTCGTCTACTTTTATTAGTCCTTCTTCCCATGCACTCTTTAGCCACTCGTCTTCACTGGTTTTCAGATCTTGCCCCCAGTGCTCTGTTTTCGATGTTGACGCAGTCCTCTATACTTAGTAGTCCTCTCCCTCCTTCCTTTCGTGTTATGTATAGTCTGTCCGTATTTGCTCTTGGGTGTAGTGCTTTGTGTATTGTCATATGTTTCCTTGTTTTCTGATCTATGCTGCGGAGTTCTGCCTTCGTCCATTCCACTATTCCTGCGCTGTATCTGATTACTGGCACTGCCCATGTGTTTATGGCTTTTATCATATTTCCGGCGTTGAGTTTTTGACTTGAGTATCGCCTTGAGTCTCTGCATATATTCTTTCCTGATCGTGTCCTTCATCTCTTGGTGTTTTATATCTCCTCCTTCCATTATTCCCAGGTATTTGTATCCTGTCTCATCTATGTGTTTGATGTTGCTCCCATCTGGTAGCTTTATCCCTTCAGTTCTCGTTACTTTGCCTTTTTGTATGTTGACTAAGGCGGCATTTTTCTATTCCAAACTCCATCCTGATGTCCCCAGATACAATCCTTACAGTCTGGATTAGGGTATCTATTTCCTTGATGCTCTTACCATACAGCTTTATGTCGTCCATGAACATCAGATGGTTGATTCTGTTGCCGTCTTTTCTTGAGTTGGCACCCGGCATCCATCTTTCTGTAGTACTTTTGTCTTTGGGAATCATGGCTACTACGAAGAGTAGTGGGGACAGTGAGTCGCCCTGGAAGATCCCTCTCCTGATATTAACCTCTGCTAGTCTTATTCCAGAGCTTGTAAGTATTGTATTCCAGTTGCGCATTGTATTTTGAGGAAGCTGATGGTATTTTCCTCTGCCCCATATATTTTCAGGCATTCTATTAGCCATGTGTGTGGTATCATGTCGAAGGCTTTCTTATAGTCTATCCATGCCATGCTTAGGTTGGTTTCCTTCTCCTACTGTTCTTCATTACCATTTTGTCTATCAGGAGCTGGTCTTTTGTGCCCCTACACTTCCTTCTGCAGCCTTTCTGTTGGTGGGGGATGGTGTTTGTCTCCTCTAGGTAGTTGTATAGCCTTTCACTGATGATACCTGTTAGTAACTTCCACATTAATTGGTAGGCAGGTGATAGGCCTGTAGTTACTGGCTATATTTCCCTTACTCTTGTCTTTTTGTACTAAGGATGTTCTTCCTGTGGTCATCCATTTTGGGTGCTTGGTGACTTGAGATACAATGCTGGAGTTGTTCTGCTATTCGTGGGTGTAGGGCCTTGAAGTTTTTCAGCCAGTATCCATGGACTTCATCGGGACCTGGGGTTTTCCAGTTTGGCATTTTCTTTAGTTGGTGTCTGACTGTGTCTGTCGTGATGTCTGTGAATCTTTGTTTTATCTCCCTGTTTCTTCTGCCTTGACTTCCTGGAGCCATGTTGCATGTTTGTTGTGTGATACCGGATTGCTCCATATTTTATGTTTTCCCAGAGTCTCTTACTTGGTTTGGCTTCAGGAATTTCTGGGTGGTTGTCTTCCCCTCTTAGTTTGGCTGTATAGTCTTTTCTGGTTGTTCCGAATAGTTTTGTTCTGTTGGTATCCCTTATTCCTGTTCATGTACTGTTGGATCTTATGTGCTTTGGCTTAAGCCTCTGTTTTACATCTTCTATTGTGTTGGTTTGTTTTGAATCCCCTCCCCTTCTTGTACTTTGTATTCTCGTTGAGTTCCTCCCTTGTTTTCTTGCTTGCTTAGCCTTTTTTCTGCCATCTCTTTCAGTTTACTCAAGTCAGATCTCATCACCATGATTTGCTTTTCCAAGGCGCCTTTTCAAGGAGGTTGCTGTTTTGGTTTCTGTTGGGTTGGTTGTGCTGGTGGTTGTTGGTGTTCGAATCCCATCAGTTCTGCTACTAATCTTGCTCCTGCATATGTCAAGTTATTTGTTTCTGTGATACTGGTGGTGTGTATTATGCCCATTATTTCATTGACCTCACTTGTTTTCTCCCTTAATTTCTTGGTGTTGTAGGCTTTCATGGAGGGGATCTTTGTTCTCTGTATCTGGCTCCATCCATTGTCTAATCTTTTCTACCCATTCCGTCCTCTCTGTTACTTCGTCGGTGTTTCTTCGTTTTCGTGTCCGTCGTTGTGATACCTCATCCTCCCTGTCGTCTTCTGTGGCATCGTCTCTCAGTTCGTCTTCGTGTAATTCGTTGTCGTGTGACATTTCCTTTTCCAGTTCTTCTCTTTCTGTTGGGGAGAGCCAGTTCTTTTTCTTTATGTTCCTTACTTGGTCTGCCAGCCTCTGCTCTGTTTACGGGGTGTTATTCCTCTCATTCTAGATGTTGACCAATCTTCTTCTATATCCTCTCTCCGTCGGGTTGCTTCTGATGTAGCATCTCCATATTTCCTTATTTTTTCTTCTCTTGTCCATTTCTTCCTTTTTGCCTCTGTAGCTCCAATCTCAGGCTGTTGATTATTGTCGTTGTGGTGATCAGTTGCTGGATGACGACCTCCAAGTACCTGACCGTCTTCCCCTTCAATTGGGTTGAATACCTGGTTGCCGGACGAAGCTCCTCTGTTGCCAGAGGTTCCATTTACGTCGTTGTCGTTTAATCCTTCATTTCTTTCTTTCCATCATTGCTGAGTTTTGCTATTTAACCCATAGCTGGACCCTACCCCATCAGGGATAGGTACTCATTTTACAGCTGAGTAGACTGAGGAAATTATGGTAAAGATCCTTTCCCAAGGAATCAACGCCGAGGAGAGCGGTCACCCATGCAACGACTGACCAGAGCCAATGTTGCTTAACTTGACTTCAGTCTATTGACGACCTAACCTATTATTATTATTATTATTATTATTATTTTATTATTATTATTTTATTATTATTATTATTATTATTATTATTATTATTATTATTATTATTTTGTTCACTCGTAACAAGAAGAAAACCATCTCGTTAACGAGATGCAACTGTTGTCTTTGTACCTTTTTACGAGTCTCTCACCTCATATATTTACGTCGGCTTTCTTTGAGTTCAGTTTCATTTTTTCTTGATATTTCTCTTGTGTAAAAACGTCTAAAGTTTCCACCGTTTTATTTTTTTCGTTTCAAATCTTTATTTCATACTGGGAGTCGGTCCTCGTATTTAAAAGTTGTTGCAAGTTCAGACCAGGAATTCCCAGATTTATAATATTTTCTTTTTGTTGTTCCGGTTTCCATAAAACTACATTCTTATTCTGTATTTAAATTCCGCGATTTATTCAGAACAAGAAAGTGACCATCGTGTGATAGGGAAAACGAATATATATATATATATATATATATATATATATATATATATATATATATATATATATATATATATATATATATATATATATATATATATATAATATATATATATATATATATATATATATATATATATATATATATATATATATATATATATTATATATATGTGTGTGTGTGTGTGTGTGTGTGGTGCGTGTGTGTTTGTGTCTGTGTGTGTTCCCTTATTTCTGTTATCTGTAACAGGTAAAAATGCCACATTTGAATTACACAAAAGATCGAGCTGGTGTGAGGTTCTTGTTTCAGCGGCTGACAGAATTTTGGGCTTAAAATTACGAGAGAAATTTCCGATTTTATAGAATTATTTTTTCACTTTCGCTGACAAGCTGGGAATATCACAGAGCGTTATTTTATTTGTTCATTTGCAGAACAATGCCTAGAGGTTTAGGATTATGGGAGAAATAGTTTCTTTGTGGATTTTTGCTATAGGGATTGTTCTAGAGGTTCTTAAAGATGTATAATAATAATAATAATAATAATAATAATAATAATAATAATAATAATAATAATAATAATAATAATAATAATAATAATAATAATAATAATAATAAAATAAAAAAAAATAAAAATAAAAATAATAATAATAATAATAATAATAATAATAATAATAATAATAATAATAATAATATACACCGTTTAATATCCAATTCGCTCTACCTCGGAAATAATATATTTTCATATATGTTAACTGAAGGGAATTTTTTTAGTTAATAAGAAGTTCGTTGTCTCATGGGCTCGAACCACGGAACACAAGAACTCGCGACTTACACAGCTGACACCTTAACCCACACGCCCCTAAAGAGAGGTATAAATTGATACCGATTCTCACCTACAAATTCCTGTGGAACTCAGGTATTTTTCATTATAGGAGTCGATATCAATCCACCTCGACCATGAAAACTGTGTAGTGCGTTTGTTACTGTAACCATATTATGAATGCATATTATCACATCACCGTGATTCATATACAAGCAATAAGCTAACAAATTCTGTAAATATCCAATTCGCTTAATGCTTATATATGATAAAATTCATATATATATATATATATATATATATATATATATATATATATATATATATATATAAATGGACTTCCTTTTATTTTATATATATATATATATATATATATTATATATATATATATATATATATATGTCACACTTGCCTATTCTATATTCAAACACTACCATTAAATGTAAATCCGATCAGTCAAAAAGCTTATATATAAAATAAACTATCGTTTAAAAGGACAACACTCAATCCATTTAGGTCAAAATCCCAACTGTGTGTGTGAGAGAGAGAGGGAGAGTATTAGAGGATTTTGGGTATAGAGTATCGTCGCATAACAATGCGGTGATCCATATGCCCTAGGGTAGAAATTAATTGACCGAAACAAATACAAGGTTATATCTGCAGTTCATAGAATTTCCTTCGAAGCATTACACCGCACAGAATCAGGTATCCCTACGTGGTGGAATTAAAAAAAGTAAACACTGCGAAAAAAGTGCGTCTTATATTGCGGAATATACGTTCCTATATAGTATATCCATGTGCAAGGAAAGGGTTGTAAATTAGTGAACGGATGAGGATAAGTGAGAAGTAAATAATAATAGATATTTGGGGCAAACAGAACTAGAAATAGCGAAAAGATGACGGGATATTCCAGCAACACCTGACGCATAAACTTATTGGGTCCAAATATATCACTAGGGAGTGGCGAATTTTGAATGGACGCAACAAGACAGAAAAAAAAAATTGGGTACAAATTACCAGGGAACAAGATCATCATCTCATAATATTAGGTCAGGTGACCGTGAATGATGCCATACCACAGTGTACTGAGGTGCTAAATAGCGCAATGACGTCATATAATGCCAAAATCTAATGCTAAGTTGATATTAAGGCTTAAGGAGCTCAGATACCAATCTCTGAACACCAGGTTACACTACTGTGAATAATGTTCAGAACGCCTTGACCGATGTTGAAACGATCTAGACTAATGTTAGGATGTTGATGGAGACAGGAAGTGATAAACTACATTTGGATGAGTAATTGATTGAGTCCAAAATGGCTGAGAGTTGATAACTCATATGTGGAGATTCTGAAGTCGAAAAGATTTACAAGAAATCTCATGAGAAAATATGAATAACTCATGACTGTTTTTTGGTAAAATTAGAATCTAGATTAAAAACCAAAATATTAACTGATATTTTAATATTAATTCGTACGTTTAATAAATAACCATTTAACAACAGAGGTAATGAATTTGATCATTTTATTAATGGTACGGGCGTTAATTATAATCATACAGGTATCACCAATTCTATGCTCACAATGTGCCAAGGCGTTCTTATAATATAATTTTTTTTTTTTCATTCATCTTGGGTTCCATATTAGATGCTTTTGACCTTGAGCTTCGTTTAAATTCTTTTATTTAATATCAGTCTAGTGTAATCGAGTTTATACTGATACAAATGACTTATTTAATACAGAGAATTATAAAAATACAATGGTTCAAATGCATTTTTTGTAACCATTTTTCTGTGCAGGAATCAACGAGGAACTTAGAAGAAAAAAAAAAGTGGATTTTATGCTGTCTGATTCAAATCTTTGAGAGGGTGGATCATAATGAATGCCCAGAAAAAGGCAATAAAAATATATATCAATTTTATTTCACTATTATATACACTGTTCCATTTATTGTTTCAAACATCAGCTAGTTACACCAAACGTTCGTCAGTGGAAGTATTTCGTTTGTTAATCACAACTGTCTATCCCCCCCACCTCTCTCTCTCTCTCTCTCTCTCTCTCTCTCTCTCTCTCTCTTGCTTTCATTCCCATGTCTCACACACAAGGACCAGCAACAACTTTCTCTCTCTCTCTCTCTCACTTAGCCATATCTTGCTCATGAGAAACTCAGCAAGAACCTCCAAGAGCAGTGATGTGTGTTTACAGCATCACGGAAGTGCACACAAGACCAGATTGATAATAATCGAAGGGACGGGGTCCATTCTGACCACCTCTGTTGACAATCTGGTTCGAACAGTGTTCAAAGCATTGTCATCCTCCTGATTTTGGATCAAGTTGACAATTGGCAAAGTCTTGGCTAGAAGGCTCTGTCTATAAACCTTTTGAAGTGCTAACTCAATGGGCTACTTTTTTGGGGAAAATGTGGAAAGATTTTGAATGTCATAGGCTTCAAACCTTTGCCATTTGACTGATTTTTGAAGAAAATACTTTGGTCGAAAAAAAGATATATCGTTTCAATTTTCAGTATTAATAATTTTTGTTTGGGGCCACAATAATATATATTTTTTTTATCAAAATGTGATTGAAAATCTGCTTACTATTTTTTAATAGAAATCCGTATTTGATCGCATATGTCAACTATCTTTTCATATATTCATAATTTCATTTCTTATTAGAATCGTATACAGTGACCTCGTAATCCCCAACAATCCACAGATCTTAGTTTCGACCAGAATCCAATTTCAACCGCATCAGAATTTTCTTATAATAAAACATCATATTACTCCATATTCATTCTCAAAGATAAGAAGGCGAATTAACGAGTTCACAATCCCGACTGACTTCCCATTTATGTTTTCGAGACCAAATTAATCTTGTGAAAGACGACCGTACATGATTATCAGGTGACAAAAATTGGGCCTTTAGGTCCGTTAGATAAGACCAATATACAATTTAGGAAAGAATAAAGATCAGTTTCTAAAGAAAACGCACGTACAAACAAAGGTACACACGTCAGCCCGGTCGTCTCGTATATATAACTTTGGGAAGCAGGGAGAGACCTCAAAAACAGCTTGTTCGCGAGGGTGAAAATCCAATATGTATTGTGGGTTAGAAATAGACCTACTGGCATGGATTTTGTTTTTGAGCTTTTGTAAGGTATTGTGATATATTCGTTAGGAAAAATGATATGCAGTGTCGATGGCAAAAGAAATATACAGAGAGAGAGAGAGAGAGAGAGAGAGAGAGAGAGATTGTCTTCTTTATATGTGGGGAGCCACATACCATATGAGGAATAAAAGATATTCTTTGCTTAATACTGAGAGAGAGAGAGAGAGAGAGAGAGAGAGAGAGAGAGAGAGAGAGAGAGAGAGAGAGAGACTATAAGTAGCTGTTATCTTTTTGAATAACAGGAGCCACAATTAAGATTGCCTTCGCTTTTACCAAGACGAATTTGTTCATAAAAAGGAAAAAATTTGATAGGCATGATTTTATGTGTAAGGATTGCTTTAGATAAGAAGAATATGAAGTATGTTAGCAATCAAATGAAGTGTTACTGTATGGACCTTTCCTTGAAAAAACGCGGCACGCTATGTCTTAAGAACTAACCATAGAATCTTTTTGAAAATAATATCATTAAGTTTCCCACACCTAAATCAATTATAGCACCTAATATAACCTGGGGCGGAGGTGGGGGGGGGGGGGGGGGGGGGGGGGGGGGGGGGGGGGGGGGCCATAAAAACAGGGGCTGGTGCAATACTAGCATACATCTCAGGAATTTGCGTCAGGGGAAACATAAGACGGTCTTCATTACGACGCGAAGGGTTGGGGTTACGCAAACGTTTGTTTCGAAATATGCACGCAGGCGCATTAAGATATGATGCTACCGTGATAAAGATTTTCACGTGTGTACTGTTTGTACACTCGTTCATACACAAAGTAAGAGGTGGGGTTGGTCATAGAATGGGATACTGTTTTCACAAACACACACACATACACACACATAGGACAGGATGTTGGGCAGTCGCAGAGCGGGGTACATTTCATACTCACAGAAGTGCAGTAGGAGGGAGGGGGAGGCTAAGGGGTATGGGTCACAAGACCAAGCATTTTACCTTAATATGGGAGTCACTCTAATTCCTAATACACTGAAACGATCCATTGAAAGCAGACACTATTCCTAAATCACGTCATAAAACAAAGCGATTTATTTATTTTTTTATTTTACTTTTTTGGGGGGGGAATGAAGTGAATTCTTTGATAACGATAATGATTATGGGCCTTTTCTAATCAACCCCCTGAAGTCGATAGGGGACATTTGCCAAAAATCCGGAGGGACTGAAAAGAAGATGAGGTACGATATCTCGAGCTGGAAAAATAATGAAAGCAAAAGCGACGCCTCCAATATTCTCTTCTCTGGATTTTTTGTCTAACAAAATTCCAGTTATCTAAATTCTCACTCATCATGAAATGTGAATTATAAGCAAGGCGAGCAAATTCATATGTATTTCATATAAGCTAAGATTTGGTCTTATTTTTATTTTTTTTCGTGATATTGGTCAGTATTCCTACGAGGAATGTAATATACAAAATATATTTTGGTAAATGTAGAAATCTAGTTTTTGAAATAAAAAGTATTTATTGTCTCTTTAATATCGATTATATTATCGATTACATAATTATATACATACATATATCCATTACTATATAATTTATGTTTCTCACTAATCTTAAAGGGTGAATTATATAATCGATTATGCATAGATATTATTTTTTTTTTTTTTTACTTTACTTTCAGCAACTACGGAAATGGGCTTTGTATATTACATTCCTCGTTCGTTCGCCTGGCTTTTTTGCGATATAAAAAAAATCTATTCTTCTATTTGATTTCAGGGTAAACAGCAGTGTGCCTTGAATCAAAGAATGAATAGAACACAACACCTTTCATGTCAACCTACAACCTTTTCAAATCTCGTTCCTAATCCATCAATCTAATTATTGCTCAGCCTTTCGACATCGGCCAGTGTTCGTAGAATCTCGAGAGTGACGCCACAGTCCTTTCTTCGATCAGCAAACTCTCTCTGATTCCGTTTTCGTAACAATTTATGAATAATTTGCACTCTGAATTTTTTATTTATTTATTCATTTTTTTTGTTATGAACTACGAAAATACTTTTGTCGGAGAAAGGATGTACCATCTTCCAGTTTGTCATAGATGTGCGGAAATATTGCTCATGTCAATTATATCAAAAAAATTGTGATTTCTTAGAGAGAGAGAGAGAGAGAGAGAGAGAGCGAGAGAGAGAGAGAGAGAGAGAGAGAGAGAGAGTGTAGAGTGGGACCGGGTGGGGGATAGGGGGGGGACGTGGCTCGGTGGGGAGTTATTCAGGTGTCGCCTTTCGGGTAACTCTTAGAACGAAGCATTTTACTTATATCTTGCTTTTATGTTTAGACTTTGAAATTGCATTTGCCTTACGAGAAAAGGAATTCTCTCTCTCTCTCTCTCTCTCTCTCTCTCTCTCTCTCTCTCTCTCTCTCTCATTAACCCCTACCTTATTTAATTATTGAGAACTTAAAGTACAGAATTCCTAATTTCAGTGATTTTTTTATGGCTTTTCTACGTAAACTAATTGTCAATTTAGCTTCCTTTATGGGAGTGTCTCTGCATTTGCTCTATAAGAATATTATTATATTTAGTAATATTCTTATTCTTAGTAATATCATTTCTAATAATAGGTCATATCAAATGCAACAAATTCTAGGAAATTAAGCTGGAACAGCAGTAAAAATGAGATTTTTAATAATTCAGTAGTCATGCAGTAAATGATAACAATAAATAATATGTAACTTTGGGAATATCAAAACAAAATGATGAAGATTTGTGGATGTCGAAAAATGAAAAGAGAGGAACATAAAGAAATATTGGTAAGAAGAAACTGAATCGCTTTCGAATACAAGTCTAACATAGGAAACATTGAAAGTAGTAACAGACAAAAATCATCCTTTATAGCACCTACAAGCTTGCATATGGCCCTATCCCTTGTGTGGATGGGTGGACACAGTTGGACCAAATTTGGTGTATCGTCGTACGAAGCATAGAGAAGGACGGGACAATAAAAGAGCTAAAGTTCGGTGCCGTCCAGTGCAGTAGAGATTGAACGCTCCCAGTGACATCTAGTGGACTCCCATCACACTACGAAATGGAATTCGTCAGGAACTGCAAGATATAGCTTGCAATTTGATCAAATTTGCATGGGAATATCCCTGAATCATTGGGAATTTCGTAACTGTAATAATGCAGAAATATCGTATCGTCGATTAAGATGGATAAGTTCGTATGGTAGTATTAAAATCGATCGCCTGCCAATTGCAAACTGTAAGTTGTAATTTTATAATCTTGGAACTTAAAGGTGCCGGATTTGTTAAGAATTTCGTTTTTGTAATATCCTGACGCAAATAAACAATAATAAAGGCATTTTTTTACATT
>NC_061098.1:37733813-37741313 GCF_015104395.2 Macrobrachium nipponense | reverse complement strand
ACACTTGTGAATCTTGTGTGCGTGTGTTTGCATGGGCGTGTTTGTTATTATATATTATTATTATTATTATTATTATTATTATTATTAGCAATTTACCAATCCTTACTAAAAAAAAAGCATAATCATCTGCTGCTTCATATAAGTGACTCGCTAGTGTTTTTTAACTATGTATAATAAATTCGTAAATTAACTAAATCCTACGGTTATAACCAGCCCTGTTTTTCACTGGCAGAAACCAGCTTCGTTTCAGGGAATCCTTCTCACCCCCACCCCCTTCGGAGGAGGGGGGGAGGTAGGATGAAACATTATAAACCATCTTAGGGGTCCCCTTTATAACCTGCCAAGTTTCATGCCCATCGGACCAGCCGTTTGGTCGTGATTGAATGACAGACGGACTGACAGACTAATATATTGAATAATGTACCTCGCTGTGGAACTTCTCAGTTTCCAGAGGTCCTTTAGGTTCCTCACCACCATTGGACTGTGGAACTCCCTCCCTGAGGATGTTGTGCATTTGGAACTTCAGAAGATCGAGTGAAGATACAGTGCATTACTACTCCAATATTATTTCCCCTGCATTTTAATACATTTCCGTCTATTTATTATTGATTATTTTTTTTTTCTTTTTTAATAAGTGGGATCTCTTCTTTCTGTATATCCCTTTCCCTCTTACTTATAACTAATGAAAACTATTCTTTGGAAGCTTGAATTTCAAGTCAATGGCCCGTGTGGGTTGTTTGTTACGTATGAATAGGTTTTATCTTCTGAATACTATACTCTCACTCTCTCTCTCTCTCTCTCTCTCTCTCTCTCTCGATACACTGGGAAGTGTACATGGCTGATTCTATTACGGCTGTTGCCATAAATTTCGAGGATCAAGAAGATCGACTGATTTAGAATTATTGGAACATTATCAAAAAAAAAATCTAACTGATAATCAAACTCAATGAAAATGATTGTTGAATTAGGAAAGGAATTACACTTGTGACTTTGTTTTAAACAGTCGACATCGTAAATGTCTGGCTGACGGACTGACAAAGTTATGTCAACTACTGAATGCCCCAGGACATTATGGATATATTAATGTACTCGGTTTTCTCAATTTCAAGGCAACTGCGTAAATGTGGGGGAGAGAGAAACAAGAAGTGTCAGCCTTCTAGAAAATGCGGGGTAAAGTGCATAAATTTTACAGAAAAATATTATGTTTTTTTTTTTTTTTTTTTTTTTTTTCGATCTCTGCCATCCTATTTGACTGGGCGGTATTTATGGTGTGGGGTTCTGGGGTTGCATCTGCCTCCTTAGGAGTCCATCACTTTTCTCACTATGTGCGCTATTTCTAGGAGTACACTCTTTTGCATGAGTCCTGGCGGGTCTACTTCGGCATCTAGTTTTCCAGGTTCCTTTTCAGGGATCTTGAGATTATGCCTAGTGTTTCAATGATTATGGGTACAATTTCCAGTGGCATATCTCATATCCTTCTTATTTCTATTTTCAGGTCTTGATACTTATCAATCTTTTTTCTCTTCTCTTCTACTCTGGTGTCCCATGGCATTGCGGCATCAATGAGTGATACTTTCTTCTTGATTTTGTCAATCAACGTTACGTCTGGTCTAATGACACGTATCACCGTATCTATTCTGATACCATAGTCCCCAGAGGATCTTTGCCTGATCGTTGTCTATCACTTCCTCTGGTTGGTGCTAGTACCAGTTATTATATTATTAATATTATTATTATATTATTATTATTATTATTATTATTATTAATTATTATTATTATTATGGAACAGAGCCACCACAAGGGTCAATGACTTGAATTCAAGTTTCCAAAGGAGATTATGGTGTCCAGCCGAAAGAAGTAAGAGGGTATAATAAAAAATACAGGAAGAGGAGACCAGATATAATAAAAAACAGACAAATTAGCAAATTAACAAATCAATAAATTCTTGCATAAAAGAAAATATAAGTAAATTATTAAGAAGCCTTTTCCCCAAAAAGCTGCATTCGAGGAGCAAGAACCTCAATACGGATCTACTGTCATTGACAATTGCTCGATCTTCAGCGTTTGTCAACAGTATGTAAGTTTCGACTTATGGTAATTTTACTTTCATTGTTGTTTAATGATACTGCCGTTACTGCCACTGTAAATAATAATAATAATAATAATAATAATAATAATAATAATAATAATAATAATAATAATAATAATAATAATAATAATAACCAGTGCAAAAAGAGGCATAATTCAGTGGCAAAAGCCCTCCACTGGAGCCTGTGCAAGAAACGCCAGCTATCTTGCAGTAATAAGTGGTACGAACACCTACCGGAAGGAGTGATAGAAAACGATCAGGCAAAGATCTTCTGGACTGTGGTATTAGAAACAGATAGTGTAATACTGCAAATACACCAGACGTGACGTTGATTGAAAAATCAAGAAGAAAGTATCACTCATTGATGACGCAATACCATAGGACACAAGAACTGAAGAGAAAGAAAGGGAAGAATGAATAAGTATCAAGACCTGAAAATAAAAATAAGAATGATATGGGATATGCCAGTGGAAATTGCACCCATAATTATAGGGACACTAGGCACGATCCCAAGATCCCTGAAAAGGAACCTGGAAAACCTAGAGGCTGAAGTAGCTCCAGAAGTCATGCAGAAGAGCGTGCTCCTAGAAACAGCGCACACTATAAAGTCGAATTGGAAGACTCTGATAGAAAAAAAAATAATGAATCACCTTTAAACACTGAAAATATCTAAATGGGAAATCTAATACTTTGATTTTTAATTAACTTTTCATGGAATTTTCTATGCGTATATTTGACCTTCTCAGGTAATCATAGCTAATTAATAAGATATACATAAAAGCGCAGTAATATTCATTTTGATAACCTTGAAAATATTTAGAGACTCGTATGCCAAGATTACAATACCCATATGCTTAAATCCGAATTTGAACATTTCTCTACTGGTCTAAATCCCCTGAACGGTAACGTAAGGTTAAAATCTCGCATTTCAAACCTCGTACGGTTCTCCCAGAACTGTGCGATTTAAACCCTAGACTCTCCTAATGAGGCTGATTAGCGTTGGTGTTTAATTACGCGTGAATGATATTGAGTTGATTGGTCGTCTCCTTCTCCCGCCCCCACGTTATGAGTGTGGAGGAGGTGGAGGGAAAGAGAAGAGGAAGACGAAGGCCAAAGTTCAGATGAAAGGATGAAATAGCAAATGATGAGACATGCGGGAGAAAGGTTCAGAAAGTCATGTTGCAATTGAACCAGGAAGGTGGAGAAGGTTTATAGGATATAGTGACACCCCATTCAGAAATATTCAGAAGTGGGCAAAACTGAAGAAGAAGAAGAAGAAGAAGAAGAAGAAGAAGAAGAAGAAGAGAAGAAGAAGAAGAGATTAAGCTGATTTTGTTTAATGATAAAATCCAGATCTTAGGGGAAACATTGCGTAATATCCCGTTAGATAGAGTCTTGTACGGAAGTTCAATGTCAAATAATATTCGCTTTGAAATTATGTGAATGATGTTTTAATTGAGAGATAATGAATAGAGTTTGAGTTTGGGTTTTGCAAATGACAGCTTTGAGGTCAGACAATTTGCGCTGATTTTAGGCAATTACGAATTATTTTAGAAGCTGGAAATAAGATGCATTGCCATATTTGTATGTGTGTATGTATGTATGTATGTATGTTCATTCGTTTATCTTATTTATCCTTTCAACGTCTTCGCTCAGTACTTTAATGACTATACAGAATACAAATCAGAAATGTTTAAATAAATCAAAATCAGTTCCAGAATAATCGCAAGACCTTCAGTGTAAAAAAAAAATAAATAAATTTTCACATACGAAACCCTGCCTTTGACGCGCGTTTACCTTTGGCACGTTCCAATCAACGTCTGGAGATTATCAAGCAGAAAGGCTTTCGTGGAGAGAGAATGAAAGAGAGAGACAGGGAAGGTCAGGGAAGGGGGGGGGGGGTGGGGGGGGGGGGGGGGGGGGGGGGGGGGGATGGGAGCGCTAATGATTCCCCTAAAGGTCTGTATTTTTGCATGCCCCCAGATCTGTCTAATGAGATGTTCCCGCTTCCTTATTCCGTCCTTTGAAGAGTTCGAGTAAACTACTGCGGCTCCGATGGGCGTGAAATCTCTTCTTTCTTTCTTGAGATGGAAAGATACCCGATTCATTATCTCCATTTTTTGTTTTATGCTTTTGTTTTTTGTTTTTTTTTTTTTTTGAGGTTTGGATGTGTTGGTTTGTTTTGTTAGCAATGATTTGTGAAAGAAGTAATTAAATTCGTAAGTTTTTTGTATACGTTCACAAATAGTGTGCATACAGTTGTCCGTTTATAATCCGTATAGAAGCAGGGTATCACACAAACATTGTATATATATATATATATATATATATATATATATATATATATATATATATATATATATATATATATATATATATATATATATATATATATATATATATATATATATATATATATATATATATATATATATATATATATTTATACATGTAACATGGGGGAGATTCTTCCCCCCGTTATTCATAAGGTAAGCGTGGACACGAAACGGAAGGCAGACCCCATTACTCATAACCTTTTTTTCTCTCTCTCTCTCTCTCTCTCTCTCTCACCTCTTTGCTCTCCATTCTAACAGGTAATGAAAATGAGAGAGTTGCATCATAACATTAACGTTTATTAACAAGAATAAATAAAATCAATTAACCAAGTAATCCAGTTCTTACAGACTAACTCAAAAACAGTACAATGTCTAGTCACAAAACAAGTTCTACACCCCTCTGGGAATTCTTTTCCTCTGCATTCCACAAGTACCAGAATCGTCTGTTTCAAAGATACAGAAACCCACATCCCGGTAAGTACACAAGTTCAAAGACAAAGTTAATAAAAATGGACATCTTACAAGATATCAAAACAAGCCATCCCTTTGGCTAAAACACTTGAACACTTACCCAGACAACCGGACACTTAAACACTTAATAAAAAACTCCCCGGCAAATGCCACGGCATCTTGCCTGTGACTTGAAGCCCTCTATCAAATCCCTTCCATAGGCTTGGGTATGAACCTATATTAAAGGGGAGGCACGCACGCTCATACGAACACACAGTTCGCTAGAGCCTCGCGGTACTAGCTGCATCCAGTTTCACAAAGGCACTTTGAGAAGAGTTCATAAAACTGTCGTACATTGACTTGTCGAACTAATCACTTTTATCTCACGCCACCCCATAAAACTCATTGATCAGCTATCTCAAGTCGTCACTCCTGCACTGTTCTCCACATTCCATAGGTCACTGAGAACGCATGGATAATATATTATTAATCAAAAACCCTAGGCCTTACAGATAGCTCGGCCTCGCACAAATGCTAGCTCCCTCCTAGCAAAATTGCTTATAACACAAAACACTGGCCGGCTTAAAACAAAATATAAGTAAAACTGCACGTCTCTGGCATTATAAAATAAAGTCTTATCACGCTTTATCTCCCAATAACACAAGACGCATTTTCTCTCATATTTTCTGCATTAGGATTCTTGAATATCCCTCTTCGCTTGTCTGCAAGTAGCTGAACAGACAGCAACAGGCTATAGCAGGCTGTAGCAACTGTAGGAAGACGGAATGCCTCCCTCATCGTAGAAGACTTCTCACGGCTTCTGTAGATCCCAAAAAACACGCTGTAGAATTCTCGCGATCACCCACGTGGAAATTCTCGTAATCACCCTGGGCAACATGGCAGCAACCTCTCTGCACGCGGCTGGTGGACGTCTTGCTGGTGTCGGGGAACGACTTTTTTGGTGTTAGTATGTCAGTCAAGTCACTGGTCAATCTAAGAAAATTAACCCAGACATACTACTTCTATCAAACAATGATCTCAAAAAGTCAGAAATACTAACTGAACGTCTCCTAATCAACTCCCTTAATATGACTACTAAAATGATAAGTCATTATCACAACTCTCTAAGAAAAAAAACATCAAGTTCTCAACTCAATTCTCCAAACTCACATCATCAGCACACACACAACTCAGAAATCACAGCAACTCCACAGAATTCTGCACTCACATGTGCTCCCAAGAAAAAAAAGAAAAAATCGTAATGGGCCCAAGGAAAAAAAGAATCTCGTAACACACCCAGACCCAAAGAATGTTCTCTCAAGTTCTGATATTTAAACAACCCACAAAATCAGTAAAAATCTCCAACTTTTAACAGCAAAAACCCCTTTACTGCTCAATAACTAATCACAATGAGACTTAATGTCAAACTCCCATTACTTAAGCAGCAACCCCAGAAAAATCACATCTCCCGGTAAAATCAAATCTCCCGTCCAAAAAAGAAATGTTACTTAAGCTCAATCCCCCAAATTATATCTCTCAAGGAAAAGGAAGAAAAATAATTAAAAAAAGGATAATCACAAGAAGATTTCCCCAATCACAAAATACATAATACATGTATTAATATGCATAACTCCCGCGTTTTTCCCAAGTCCATGACTCTCCAAATGTCAAGTTATGGAATTTGCCAGAAAGCAAACTCCCACACATGTGCTTTCGTGAAATGCTATTGTCAACATTTCCAGAAATTGCAAAAATTCTGATCTATCATCATCAGAGGAAAAAAGTCAGCACACGGCTCATCACATCACCTGTCAGCAGAAAAATCGCCTGCGGACGCATGCTCAAACCACAGCGCAAAAATTGTCTAGTCAGACACATAAGTTTGGAAACTCATGATTCTCAAAAAAAAACGTCTAACAGACACATTTCACAGAATTAACTCCAGGATATGACTAATGTGTTCAAAAATTGTCTCGAAGACTTATTCTCTCAACATGACTTTTCCTCAAATTATATTTCTCCAAAAATAACACACTTGTGAACATAAAAAATGCACACATCTCCAAATAACTCGTAATGCAGTAATGACACTAGCCTCTAAATAGACACAAAACCAAAAAAGAGAACCACAGAAATCTCCTCTTGACTCAAAAAAAACTCCATAACCACAAAAAAAAAAAAAAAAAAAGGGTCACCCCGCCAAAGATTAATTCCAACTCCATATATAATTATGAGACACCATATATAATAACACCACCTCCAGTTATAAAAATATTTCCTCCATTTGGTTAATAACCAACCCCTTTATATTATTCTCTCTTATTTCTCCAATAGCCATATGTCAATAAAAAAAAAAAACACCACTCCAAGAATAGAAATAATCACCTCTATTTCGGCAAATACAAAATATTTACCTCTATTTCCCCAATAACTCCATGTGGAACAAAACAAGGCTCCAAAAAATATATATCTCCAAAAAATGTGCACTCAAGGCAACTAACTCACATACTCACAAATATTGCCCCATAATCTCCAAATATGTATCTCCATTTGCAACAAAGATGGCTGCAAAAAAACTGAACTAAACATAGCTCTCATCAAATCATGGAATATCAAAAATGGCCA
>NC_061098.1:37723813-37726313 GCF_015104395.2 Macrobrachium nipponense | reverse complement strand
TGACAGCACGTAGCCTTTTTGTTATGAATAATTATCACATCGAACCGTGATCCATTTATATATCAATTCAAGCTACAAATGTCCTTTAATATCTAAATTCACTTTACTTCCCATGATATATTTTGCATATATGTACGAAGGGGAATTTTTTAGTTAGTTTGATAATAATTTCGTCCCCCAACCCCCATGGGGGATCGAACCACCGTCCAAGTGGACGGGGACGAAATCAGGACAGTCAGTGACGCTATCCAATCGGCTAACAGAGACGCTATAAGTTCATATCGATTCTGACCTTACAAATCACCCTCGATCTCGGTGCTTTCGTAATTAGAATCGATATGGAACCCCGTCTACCATGTTAGCCAATTCGAGCGTTTGACAGCACGTAGCCTTTTTGTTATGAATAATTATCACATCGAACAGTGATCCATTTATATATCAATTCAAGCTACAAATGTCCTTTAATATCTAAATTCACTTTACCTCCCAAATGATATATTTTCATATATGTACCGAAGGGGAATTTTTTAGTTGATAATAATTTCGTCCCCCCATATATGAAAATATATCATTTGGGAGGTAAAGTGAATTTAGATATTAAAGGACATTTGTAGCTTGAATTGATATATAAATGGATCACGGTTCGATGTGATAATTATTCATAACAAAAAGGCTACGTGCTGTCAAACGCTCGAATGGCTAACCATAGTTAGAGTAAGGGGGTTCCATATCGATCTAATTACGAAAGCACCGAGATCGAGGGTGATTTGTAAGGTCAGAATCGATATGAACTTCATAGCGTCTCTGTTGGCTGATTGGATAGTGTGTCACTGACTGTCCTGATTTCAGTCCCCGTCCACTTGGACGGTGGTTCGATCCCATGGGGGGACGAAAAAAAATTATTATCAACTAAAAAATTCCCCATCTGTTGTTGAAGGTTTACGTTAACAATTCATCTGAATAATTCATAGGTGTGTGTCTATCATTTGATTATTATTTTCAGTGTGCCCCATTTTAACATTGGTGTTCATTTGGGATTCGAATGCTTCTGGTTTTGTAACTTAAGATTATTATATAGTAAAATCTCTATTGCTAATACAGCTGTAAGTTCACCCTTTGCTAACAAAGGATAAAAAAACTGTCCTTCCACTCGGAAGAGGCAGCGAGCACGTTTGTTTTGAAAGTCAGCTAGGAACTCAACTCTTGACAAGGACGCATCAGGTGAGGTACTGTGGCCTCAGTATCGCAGCTCAAACGAAGTGGTTCTACTACTGGAGTTCTGGAATAATGGATGCTGTATAGTACATATCGACTGCAGTTTTCCATAGATCTGGACTGAACGTGCTGGCCAAAGGTAGAAGTCCTCCTTCCACTTCTCTGCAGCTGTAATTGTGAAAGCAAAGAAGGGTTACACTACCCTCTGGAATGATGGAGAGGATATACAAACAGAAGGGCTGGTTTTTTGCAGTTAGGAACCCCATATCTTTATATGGGAGAATTAACTGGTTAGGTTGGGGCATCCTGTAAGACGTGAACTATTTATATCTATGCAACTCATACATACATGTGTGTGTCAATATCGTCCACAGGAGAAACAAGAGCTTTATTTTAACTAAGGAAAACGAGCATTACAAAAATTCATAAACACTTTCCCACTGGGAAAAAAATGAAATTAACATAATTGTCAAAGTAAAAATATGGTTGTTTAATCATAAACAAAAGGTCCAAATCAGCAATTCACAGGTTGAAAGAGAGAACTATTCAACGATTTGGTAAATGGTCATTTAAACTTTTCTCTGAATTTGTACTGTTGGGAAACAATATGAAGGAATAAAGGGTCCAATTTATATATGCCCTGACTTATATTAAAGTTATTTTGTTTGCTAAAACATATGCAAGCTGTTTCTAACAAATTTCTTGCAATCATATCTTTTTCTTTGAATAATGTCTCTGTTTTGTTCCAAAGGATAGGACAGCCACAATTTTGTACATGTAAGTTCACAGCACTGTTTGGAGAATTTGTTCTTACACAATATCGATGCTGGGAAATTCTCTTATCGATATCTTTTCCTGTTTGTCCCAGGTAGAATTTGCCACATTCACAAAGGTATTTTGTAAACCACGCCCTTCTTCTTGTTTGGGGCTGTTGCAAATAACTGTCTTTCCTATTGTGGTTGGAGTAAGAAAATACTACTTTAAAGTTTAATAATCTCAAAGGATAAACAATATCACTGAATGAAGGGTGGAATGGGAGAACTAGAGTACTACTCATATCGTATTCCTTTTTGGTGTTTGTTCTATAATGAGTTTGTATAGCTAAGAATAAACATTCCTCTATTTCCCTGATCGAAAAGTTGTTTTTCATGCCAAATCTCGTGATAATACTAATCTCCTCGTCTAAATATTCAGGGCTAACTAGTCATTCAGGGTCTAACTAGTCTAAGTTCTCTAAAAAAAGTGACATCTCAAAGCCATGTACTTCACATTGCGTGTATGGGTC
>NC_061098.1:37711523-37723313 GCF_015104395.2 Macrobrachium nipponense | reverse complement strand
GTATCTGATTACTGGCACTGCCCATGTGTTTATGGCTTTTATCATATTTCCGGCGTTGAGTTTTGACTTGAGTATCGCCTTGAATCTCTGCATATATTCTTTCCTGATTGTGTCCTTCATCTCTTGGTGTTTATATCTCCTCCTTCCATTATTCCCAGGTATTTGTATCCTGTCTCATCTATGTGTTTGATGTTGCTCCCATCTGGTAGCTTTATCCCTTCAGTTCTCGTTACTTTGCCTTTTTGTATGTTGACTAAGGCGCATTTTTCTATTCCAAACTCCATCCTGATGTCCTCCAGATACAATCCTTACAGTCTGGATTAGGGTATCTATTTCCTTGATGCTCTTACCAAACAGCTTGATGTCGTCCATGAACATCAATTGATTGATTTTGATTTTTTTGCCTACTTTTCTTGAGTTGTACCCGGCATCCATCTTCCATGTAAGTACTTTTTTTGTCATGGGAATCATGCTTACTACGAAGAGTAGTGGGGACAGTGAGTCGCCCTGGAAGATCCCTCTCCTGATATTAACCTCTGCTAGTCTTATTCCAGAGCTTGTAAGTATTGTATTCCAATTGCGCATTGTATTTTGAGGAAGCTGATGGTATTTTCCTCTGCCCCATATATTATTATTATTATTACTATTATTATTATTATTATTATTATTATTATTATTATTATTATTATTATTATTATTATTATTATAGGTCTTTCTCCTCTTGATCGAGAACGGGACATGCTGTAAATCAGTTCCACGATAATATTCAGTGGTGAATTCTATTGATTTTCTAAAAAAAACGGAACAAGAGCTTTAGAACCCTGTCCTGGGTTCACCTTCAGTCTAAAGATGAATCTAGGGCAGGGTTCGAAAGCTCTTGTTGCGTTTTTAGAAACTCAACAGAATTCACCAATGAATATTATCGTCGAACTGAATATACAGCATCATCATCGTTATTATTATTATTATTATTATTATTATTATTATTATTATTATTATTATTTATTATTATTAATTATTATTATTATTATGTTCACTCGTAACAAGAAGAAAAACATCTCGTTAACGAGATGCAACTGTTGTCTTTGTACCTTTTTACGAGTCTCTCCACCTCATATATTTACGTCGGCTTTCTTTGAGTTCAGTTTCATTTTTCTTGTGTTTCTCTTGTGTAAAAACGTCTATGTTTCCACCGTTTTATTTCGTTTCAAATCTTTATTTCATACTGGGAGATGGTCCTCGTATTTAAAAGTTGGTGACAAATTCAGACCAGGAATTCCCAGATTTATAATATTTCCTTTTGTTGTTCCGATTTCCATAAAAAGCTACATTCTATTCTGAATTTAAATTCCGCGATTTATTCAGAACAAAGAAAGTGGCCATCGTGTGATAGGGAAAACGAATGTATGTATATATATATATATATATATATATATATATATATATATATATATTATATATATATATTTATATATAAATATATATTATCTATATCTATAGTATATATATATATATATATATATATATATATATATATCTATATATATATATATGTGTGTGTGTGTGTGTGTGTGTGTGTGTGTGTGTGTGTGTGTGTGTGTGTGTATGTGTATGTGTGTGTGTGTTACCTTATTTCTGTTGTTATCTGTAACAGGTAAAAGTGCCACATTTGAATTACACAAAAGATTGAGCTGGTGTGAGGTTCTTGTTTCAGCGACTGACAGAATTTTGGGCTTAAAATTGCGAGAGAAATTTCCGATTTTATGAAATTATTTTTTTTCCTTTCACTGACAAGCTGGGAATATCACAGAGCGTTATTTTATTTGTACATTTGCAGAAACAAGCCAAGAGGTTTAGGATTATGGGAGAAATAGTTTTTTTGTTGATTTTTCTATATATTGTCTAGAGGTTCTTAAAAATGTATAATAATAATAATAATAATAATAATAATAATAATAATAATAATAATAATAATAATAATAATAAATAATAATAGGGATAAACTCTCTATCACGAGAGTATATATAATGTTCTAAAGGGTCCACAATAATACAAAGTGTACGAAGATCCAACAGGATTGCAGCCAGAAGGATTGATAGGGGAGAGGGTATCACCTAGTTGTTGTTAACTACCCTCTTTCTCACCTGGCCCATTAACGAGCTAACGACCGTTTGTCGTACTTTTTGTTCATTTGGACTGAGGATGAACCCAGGGAAGGGGTCGAAAGCTTTCTGTAAAGTCTTCAAAATTATACACGGACTTTTTATTATTGTGGACCCTTTAGAACAATAATAATAATAATAATAATAATAATAATAATAATAATAATAATAATAATAATAATAATAATATAATAATAATACACCATTTAATATCTTATTCGCTTTACCTAGGAAATAATATCTTTTCCTATATGTTAACTGAAGGGAATTTTTTTAGTTAATAAGAAGTTCGTTGTCTCATGGGCTCGAACCACGGAACACAAGAACTCGCGACTTACACAGCTGACACCTTAACCCACACGGACTCAAGAGAGGTATAAATTGATACCGATTCTCACCTACAAATTCCTGTCGAACTCAGGTATTTTTTTTATTATAGGAGTCGATTTCAATCCACCTCGACCATGAAAACCGTGTATGCTTTTGTTACTGTAACCATATTATGAATGCATATTATCACATCACCGTGATCCATATACAAGCAATAAGCTAAAAATTTTGTTTTATATGCAATTCGCTTTAGTGCTTGTATATGATAAAAAAATTCATATATGTTATGTATATATATATATATATATATATATATATATATATATATTATATAATATATATATATATATATATATATGTGTGTGTGTGTGTGTGTGGTGTCACACCTACCTATTCTATATTCAAACACTACTATTGAATGTAAATCCGATCAGTCAAAAAGTTTATATATAAAATAAACTATCGTTTAAAAGGACAACACTCAATCCATTTAGGTCAAAATCCTAACTGTGTGTGAGAAAGAGAGAGAGACAGAGAGAGAGAGGGGGAGAGAGAGAGAGAGAGAGTGAGAGAGTATAAGAGGATTTTGGGTATAAAGTATCGTCGCATAACAATGCGGTGATCCATATGCCCTAGGGTAGAAATTAATTGACCGAAACAAATACAAGGGTATATCTGCAGTTCATAGAATTTCCTTCGAAAGCGTTACACCGGCCAGAATCAGGTATTCTGCGTGGTGGAATGAAAAAAGTAAACAATGCGAAAAAAGTGCGTCTTATATTGTAGGAATATATGTTCCTATATAGTATATCCATGTCCAATGGAAAGGGTTGTAAATAAGTGAACGGATGAGGATAAGTAAGAAGTAAATAATAATAGATATTTCGGGCAAACAAACCTTGAAATAGAGAAAAGATGACGGGATATTCAAGCAACACCTGACGCATAAACTTACTGCGTCCAAAAATATCACTGGGGAGTGGCGAATTTTGAATGGACGCACCAAGACAGAAAAAAAATTGGGTACAAATTATCAGGGAACAAGATCATCATCTCATAATATTAGGTCAGGTGACCGTGAATGATGCTATACCGGCAGTGAACTTGAGGTGCTAAATAGCGCAATGACGTCAAGTGATGCCAAAATGTAATGCTAAGTTGATATTAAGGGTTAAGGAGCTCAGATACCAATCTCTGAACACCAGGTTACGCTACTGTGAATAATGTTCAGAACGCCTTGACCGATGTTGAAACGATCTGGACTAATGTTAGGATGTTGATGGAGACAGGAAGTGATAAACTACATTCGGATGAGTAATTGATTAAGTCCAAAACGGCTGTGAGTTGATGACTCATATGTGGAGATTCTGAGGATTTACAAGAAATCTCAGAAAATATGAATATCATGCCTGTTTTTTGGTAAAATTAGAATCTAGATTAAAACAGAATTTAGATTGATATTTTAAGAGTAATTTGTACGTTTAATAAATAACCAGTTAACAACAGAGCTAATGAATTTGATAATTTTATTAATGGTACGGGCGTTATTAATAATCATACAGGTATCACCTATTCTATGCTCACGATGTGACAAGGCGTTCTTATAAAAATGTTTTTTTTTTCTCATTATCTTGGGTTCCATATTAGATGCTCTTGGCTTTGAGCTTCGTTTAAATTCTTTTATTTAATATCAGTCTAATGTAATCGAGTTTATACTGATACAAATAACTTATTTAATACAGAGAGTTATAAAAATACAATGGTTCAAATGCATTTTTTGTAACATTTTTTCTGTGCAGGAATCTACGAGGAACTTATAAAAAAAAGTGGATTTTATGCTGTATGATTCAAATCTTTGAGAGGGTGGATCATAATGAATGCCCAGAAAAAGGTAATAAATATATATAAATTATATTTCGTTTTTATATACACTGTTCCATTTATTGTTTCAAACATCAGCTAGTTACACCAACGCGTTCGTGGAGTGGAAGTATTTCGTCGTTATCACACTTCCTCTGGCTCTCTCTAGCAAAACTCTCTCTCTCTGTCTCTCTCTCTCTCTCTCTCTCTTTATTCCACTGTTCTCTCTCTATTTCTCTCTCTCATCTCTCTACTCATCTCTCATACTCACTAAGCCATATCTTGCTCGCATCTTGTCATGAGAAACTCAGCAAAGAACCTCCAAGAACAAGGATCTGTGTTTATCCCTCGTTCGTCTGTACAGCATCACGGAAGTGCACACAAGACCAGATTGGATAATAATCGAAGGGACGGGGTCAGGGGTCCATTCTGACCACCATCTGTTGACAATCTGGGTCGAACAGTGTTCAAAGCATTGTCATCCTCCTGATTTTGGATCAAGTTGAACATTTGGCAAAGTTCTTGGCTAGAAAGCTCTGTATATAAAAACAATTAGAAGTGCTAATTCAGTGGACTACTTTTTTGCAGAAAATATGCAAAGATTTTGTGCGTCAGAGGCTTCAAACCTTTGCCATTTGACTGATTTTTGAAGAAAATACTTTGGTCGAAAAAAAGATATATTGTTTAAATTTTCAGTATTAAGAATTTTTTTTTCGGCCACAATAATATATGTATATTTTTATACCAAAATGTTATTGAAAATCTGCTTACTATTTTTTAATATAAATCCATATTTGATCGCATATGTCACAACTATCTTTTCATATCATCAATAATTCATTTGTTATTAGAATCGTACACAGTGACCTCGTAATCCCCACACGAATCCCCAGAATCTTCGTTTCGAGCAGAATCCAATTTCAACCCCGATCAGATTTTTCTTGTAATAAAAATATCATATTATCCATATCATTCTCAACGATAAGAAACTCGAATTAAACGATTCACATCCCGACTGACTTCCATTTATGTTTGGAGACCAAATTAATCTTGTGAAAGACCACCGTACATGATTATCAGGTGACAAAAATTGGGCCTTTAGGTCCGTTAGATAAGACTAATATACAATTTAGGAAAGAATAAAGATCAGGTTCTAAAGAAAACGCACGTACAAACAAAGGTACACACGTCAGCCCGGTCGTCTCGTACTATATATAACTTTGGGAAGCAGGGAGAGACCTCAAAAACAGCTTATTCGCGAGGGTGAAAATCCAATATGTATCGAGGTGAGAATCGATCTTACTGGCATGGATTTTGTTTTAGCTTTTGCAAGATATTGTGATATATTCGTTAGGAAAAATGATAATGCAGTGTCGATGGCAAACAAAGAAAAATATACAGAGAGAGAGAGAGAGAGAGAGAGAGAGAGAGAGAGAGAGAGAGATTGTCTTCTTTTATATGTGGGGAGCCCACTACCAATATGAGGAATAAAAGATATTCTTTGCTTAATACTAGAGAGAGAGTGAGAGAGAGAGAGAGAGAGAGAGAGAGAGAGAGAGAGAGAGAGAGAGACTATAAGTAGCTGTTATCTTTTGAATGGAATAAACAGGAGCAACAATTAAGATTGCCTTCGGTTTTACCAAGACGAATTTGTTCATAAAAAGGAAAATTTGATAGGCATGATTTTATGTGTAATGGATTGCTTTAGATAAGAAGAATATGAAGGTATGTTAGCAATCAAATAAGTGTTACTGTATGGGACCTTTCCTTGAAAAAACGCGGCACGCTTTGTCTTAAGAACTAACCATAGAATCTTTTTGAAAATAATCTCATTTATTTGTTTCCCACACCTAAATAAATCACAGCACCTAATATAACCTGGGGCGGAGGTGGGGGGGGGGGGGGGGGGTGGGGGGGGGGGGGGGGGGGGGGGGGGCATAAAACAGGGGCTGGTGCAATACTAGCATACATCTCAGGAATTTGCGTCAGGGGAAACATAAGACGGTCTTCATTACGACGCGAAGGGTTGGGGTTACGCAAACGTTTGTTTCGAAATATGCACGCAGGCGCATTAAGATATGATGCTACCGTGATAAAGATTTTCACGTGTGTACTGTTTGTACACTCGTTCATACACAAGTAAGAGGTGGGGTTGGTCATAGAATGGGATTACTGTTTTCACAAACACACACACATACACACACATAGGACAGGATGTTGGGCAGTCGCAGAGCGGGGTACATTTCATACTCACAGAAGTGGCAGTAGGAGGGAGGGGGGAGGCTAAGGGGTATGGGTCACAAGACCAAGCATTTTACCTTAATATGGGAGCACTCTAATTCCTAATACACTGAAACGATCCATTGAAAGCAGACACTATTCCTAAATCACGTCATAAACAAAGCGATTTATTTATTTTTTATTTTACTTTTTTTTGGGGGGGAATGAAGTGAATTCTTTGATAACGATAATGATAATGGGCCTTTTCTAATAACCACCTGAAGTCGATAGGGACATTTGCCAAAAATCCGGAGGGACTGAAAAGAAGATGAGGTACGATATCTCGAGCTGGAAAAATAATGAAAGCAAAAGCGAACGCCTCCAATATTCTCTCTCTGGATTTTTTTGTCTAACAAAATTCCAGTTATCTAATTCTCATCTCCATCATGAAATGTGAATTATAAGCAAGGCGAGCAAATTCCATATGTTTAATTTCATATAAGCTAAGATTTGGTCTTATTTTTATTTTTTTTTCGTGATATTGGTCAGTATTCCTACGAGGAATGTAATATACAAAATATATTTTGGTAAATGTAGAAATCTAGTTTTTGAAATAAAAAGTATTTATTGTCTCTTTAATATCGATTATATTATCGATTACATAATTATATACATACATATATCCATTACTATATAATTTATGTTTCTCACTAATCTTAAAGGGTGAATTATATAATCGATTATGCATAGATAGTAATTATTTTTTTTTTTTTACTTTACTTTCAGCAACTACGGAAATGGGCTTTGTATATTACATTCCTCGTTCGTTCGCCTGGCTTTTTTGCGATATAAAAAAAATATATTCTTCTATTTGATTTCAGGGTAAACAGCAGTGCCTTGAATCAAAGAATGAATAGAACACAACACCTTTCAATGTCAACCTACAACCTTTTCAAATCTCGTTCCTAATCCATCAATCTAATTATTGCTCAGCCTTTCGACATCAGCCAGTGTTCGTAGAATCTCGAGAGTGACGCCACAGTCCTTTCTTCGATCAGCAAACTCTCTCTGATTCCGTTTTCGTAACAATTTATGAATAATTTGCACTCTGAATTTTTTATTTATTTATTCATTTTTTTTGTTATGAACTACGAAAATACTTTTGTCGGAGAAAGGATGTACCATCTTCCAGTTTGTCATAGATGTGCGGAAATATTGCTCATGTCAATTATATAAAAAAATTGTGATTTCTTAGAGAGAGAGAGAGAGAGAGGAGAGAGAGAGAGAGTGAGAGAGGAGAGAAGAGAGTAAGTGGGGCCGGGTGGGGGATGGGGGGGACGTGGCTCGGTGGGAGTTATTCAGGTGTCACCTCTTCGGGTATCTCTTAGAACGAAGCATTTTACTTATTTCTGCTTTCATGTTTAGACTTTGAAATTGCATTTGCATTGCGAGAAAAGGAATTCTCTCTCTCTCTCTCTCTCTCTCTCTCTCTCTCCTATCTCTCTCTTATTAACCCTACTGATTTAATTTATGAGAACTTAAAGTACAGAATTCCTAATTTCAGTGATTTTTTTTATGACTTTTCTACGTGAACTAATGGTCAATTTAGCTTCCTTTATGGGAGTGTCTCTGCATTTGCTCTATAAGAATATTTATTATATTTAGTAATATTCTTATTCTTAGTAATATCATTTCTAATAATAGGTCATATCAAATGCAAATTCTATAGGAAATTAAGCTGGAACAGCAGTAAAAATGAGATTTAATTCAGTATTCATGCAGTTAAATGATACAATAAATAATATGTAACTTTGGGAATATCAAAACAAAATGATGAAGATTTGTGGATGTCGAAAAATGAAAGAGAGGACATAAAGAAATATTGGTAGAAACTGAATCGCTGTCGAATACAAGTCTAACAGAGGAAACATTGAAAGTAGTAACAGACAAACATCATCCTTTATAGCACCTACAAGCTTGCATATGACCCTATCCCTTGGTGTGAAATGTGGGTGTGGGGAACACAGTTGGACCAAATTTTGGTGTATCGTCGTAACGAAGCATAGAGAAGACGGGACAATAAAAGAGCTAAAGTTCGGTGCCGTCCAGTTGCAGTAGAGATTGAACGCTCCCAGGTGACATCTAGCGGACTCCCATCACACTATGAAATAGAATTCGTCAGGAACTGCAAGATATAGCTTGCAATTTGATCAAATTTGCATGAGAATGTCCCTGAATCTTTGGGAATTTCGTAACTGTAATGATGCAGAAATATCGTATCGTCGATTAAAATGGATAAGTTCGTATGTCAATATTAAAATAGATCGTCTACCAATTGCAAACTGTAAGTTGTAATTTTATAATCTTGGAACTTAAAGGTGCTGGATTTATTAGGAATTTCGTTCCTGTAATACCCTGACGAGAATAAACAATAATGAAGGCATATTTTACATTAGAGTAAAAAGAAAAGTTTTCCATTTAAAAGTATTATTTACATTCAGCTCAAATGAAATAAGACTGCTGAGTTCAGAGCTTCCCAGAAATCAATATTGAGGTCAAAGTGCTGACTGGGTAATCCTCGGGTCTAAGGAGACATCCCTTAACGAGGCTTTGGTGCCCGGGTAGAGAGAATGACATTTTGACCCACTATTACAGATTGCAGAATAATAATGCCATAAAAAAAAGTCAATTAATGGTTATCCTTTTTTATGTCTCCTGTTAATCAAGAATTCATTTAATACAGAAATTAACCATACAACTACGGAATGACATAAACAACAATTTGAACAATATTGACCTTTGTTTAGCTGGGCACATGAATAATATGGTTTAAATTTTGATTTTCATTCCTCATGATTGGATAGTGGTTTTATTTTTTGCTCGCAATGCGAAGAAAGGAATCTCATTTGTCTCTGAATCAACAACAAGGTGATACTATACAGATCTATATATATAAAATATATATATATATATATATATATATATATATATATATATATATAATATATATATATATACATAAAGGAATGTGATGGTCACTCGCAAGTAACGAAAAAAACATTTACAGGTCTATTTTGTTTACGAGAAAGCGTGAGGGTAATAATGTAGTGCCAGTTTACCGAAAGAGAGAGAGAGAGAGAGAGAGAGAGAGAGAGAGAGAGAGAGAGAGAGGGGGGCGCGGGGGGTTGTGGGGGGCGGGGTATGGGAGAGAATAGTATGTCATATTACATAATTGTCAATTTCCAAAATAGAGAGAGATAGAGAGAGAATCGTTTTGTCTCATCTTAGGTAATTGTCGATTTTGAAAGAGGAAAGAGAGAGAGAGAGAGAGAGCGGATGAGAGAGAGAGAGAGAGAGAGGAGAAACACGCATACCCAGGGACTTGACTTTATGAATGACAATATTTGCTAGTAGTACGCATACATATTAACTTTAATATGACGCATTATACGACAAGTGAATGCGTACTACAGGGGCAGCCGGAACCTTATTAATATTGTACTGACTTACTTCAGGAAACGGTTTTGAAGTATTAACAAATTGGACCACTTAATTCCTCTCTCTCTCTCTCTCTTCCAATTCGCTCTACCTCAGAATTAATATATTTTCATATATGTTAACATACATGAAAATATAATCAATTCCGAGGTAAGAGCGTATTAGATATTAAAGAACATGTGTAGCTAGATGCATATATATATATATATATATATATATATATATATATATATATATGTATGGATATGTTACAGTTTTGAATTATTTGTTTGTTTGTTTGTTAACTGATGGTTAATTAGCGGATGTGATAAACAATGGCATTCTTTGAAACGTAGATATCATCATTTTGACTCCGTGGAAACAGAGTTCTTAATAGGACAGATTCAGCTTTAGCTCCGAAAATGTTGACGCAGTCACTCGGACGGCGCCAGGTGGAAGTCGCTGCCTAAGCAGAACACACTACGTCCTATGTCCGTGCATGAGTGGAAGCAAAGAATCTGGGTTTTGTGTAGAGTTTTATGGGCTAATAATGAGATGTTATGATATCATGTATCTCTTCCAGTGTAATGAACTTGTGATGAATCAATGACATCATATTATGGGGAGTGTCTTGTAAGTAAGTTCGTACATGAGTACGTACGAGACGTTTCCCCTGCATAATGTGAGAGTAAGATAACTGGACTCTTGTAAGCAGCCCCTATGTCTGATTGTTTTAGTGTGGGTGTTCACAGCGTACTTTTAAGCCCAAGCGTGGCTTTGTCTCTTTATATTTAAACCTTTATTTCAGAGATGTCCTTTTTCATATGACTTTTTGATTTATGCCATTTGGGTTTGCTTACAATTTATTTATGTGGGATTTATTTCTTTTTGTGTATCCCCAGATTTCTGTGGTGGGAACTTATCTGGCCATGGGAACTTAACAGATGGTTCCGTGGATATGGTGTTGGGAGACTATGACATTTCTAGTTACCTATTTTATGATTAAACTAATGTTAGTTATTGTAGAGAAAGAGGTGGACGGGTTTGGTTCGATCCCCAGGGTTATTTGGATGAATTATTGGATTTTGAATTTTGACATATTCAGTTAAACATTTTTTTTTATTTCTTTGACAATTTGATTGATTTATTTAATCCGCAATTTATTCCTAAATAAATGTATTTTTGTAGTTCACGAGTCTGATTTAGTTACCTTAGGTAATTATGTGAGAACGGTTGGATTGGTTGAGAGAGAGAGAGAGACAGAGAGAGAGAGAGAAAGAGAGAGTCCCCTCAGTGCCTTGCTGCTATAAGGTCATTGCTACCAACATATAATTATATTTTTGTTTGGTTTGGGGGCCTCTGTACCGAGGTTTGGAAACCCGGTCGGTTTAACAGATGTATGTATGTATGTATGTTTGTATGTGTGTGTGTATGTATATATGTATGTATATATATGTATATATGTGTGTGTGGTCAAACAAGGAACCTTGTTTTTTGTTGAATACTTGAACCTCAGGACTGACAAAAAACAATCCCTTTGTACCAACAGAATCAGGAAAGACAGACGTAGAGAATCTTAAGCAAAATAATAGCGACTCATTCCCAACACAAAGCGATGTTACAACAAGAGAAGGAAAGGATGAGATTGTTAACAAAGGCCATTATTTAATAGACTTGGTCCTCGGGTGTTAAACCTGATTGTGAGAGAATTATCTTTTGGGTTTTTACTTAACCTTTGCCT
>NC_061098.1:37666913-37706023 GCF_015104395.2 Macrobrachium nipponense | reverse complement strand
CTAAAAACTGAAAATACCTGATGAAAATTAATAAAACTGAAAAACACTGCACAGGGCATTTAATAAAACATATAATAAAATACCTGCTGAAAACTGAATAAAGAACTTGAAAAAAAATGTACAAAAAACTTAATTGAACACTGAAAAAAACTCCTCAAAAATCAAGAAAACTGATAAAAACACTTTATAAAACACTGATAATACCTGTAAAAAAATAAAACAAAAGAACTGCACGAAGCCTAATAAAACAGAAAAAAAACATAATATATCCTTCATGTAGGTTTTGTATAGTTTTGTATTTCTGTATCATTTCTATATTAAAGGGTCTGGTTTCCGTCTCGTGTATTGGTAATGGGATGAAATTTGGGAAAAATAGAAATAAAAAAAATATGGAAAATAAGTGATGATAAATATCTGGAGTCTTATCGTTTTAAGATAATCTTCTTTCTTCAAGTATTATGTTTTCTTTTCTTTCGAAAATATTTTCCTTTTCTTTTCAAATGTCTTTATTTTTAAAATGTTTTTTTTTTCGTTTTCTTGTAAAATATCCATGAATCAGCTTCGTGTAAAATATTTTCTTTTCTAAAGTTTTCTTCTATTCCCTTAATAATATCTTCACCTAAGGCTTTGTTCCCTTCCTTTCAAAATATCCTATCCTATTGACCCTTTCTTCTCTTTTTAAAATATCTTCCTTTTTAAAGGTTTAATTTTTCTAATACTTCCTGTTTCAAAAAATTACTTATTTGACTTTTGATATATCCTCTTTTCCAAGGTGTTCTTTTTTTAAATATCTCTTTGTCTTAAAGAATTGCTTTAACCCTAAACAGTGACATGAGGAGAGCGAACGTTAAGAACTCAGACAAGTACTTCCATGCAAGAGGGAACTATGATGCAGCCAGGAGAGGCCCAGGTGGCTCTTGGGTAGCCAGGGTCATCAGGTATGGATGAAAGCGAAGATGCAAGTCCTAATCTTGACCCCCAACACAGTTGCCTAGCTATCAGGTGCATGGTTCATGGCATACATTAACAGCGGCACAATAGGTTTCAGTAGCTAAGTCCAAGAGCCATTATATGTGTGTGTGCATTCAAGTGTTACTGTCTGTATATATACTGTGTGTTTCATAACATTCATAACATTCTGGAATACACATCTAAATACACATACATGCACATATAATCACATACAACCTCTCCCATCTGCAGCCCTTTATAATATACAGGTTTTTGAACTGTAACAAGTTACAAGCAAAATGTCTTTGTGAAACTTCTGTCTCCTGAGGGAACTTTCTCACCTTTTACACTCCCTGTAATATGTAACCTAAGATTCAGATCCTTGATTACTGTTGTACATACCTGTTCTGGAGATAAGTCTAATGATTAAAAGTGCCTTGAATTTCGATTAAGAGTTGGATTGCTCCTCTAAAAACTGATTCTTGTGCCAAACTTGTCGCTTCATCAGACCTTCATGACTGACACTTCTTTGAACTTGAGAAATTAGGAAAATTATCAAATAAGTGTTGTATTTTTGGCATCAAAATCAAACTTGCACAGTCTGCAAACTTAAATTATAAGTATATAAGTAACAAATTAATTACTCCATCGGAGTTTTCATAAAAACCAAGTGCTTGAACTTACAAGAATTAGGAAAATAGTCAACAAGTGTCACACTTTTGGCATCTAAACTAAACTTGTTCAGTCTGCAAACTCAAATTATCATTCCCAAATTAATTATTACATCAGAGTTTTCCTGATCGAAAATCTTTGAACTTGGAAAATAAGAAAAACGAACCAAAAAATCTTTTAATTGGGCATCTAGACTGATTTTGTTCGGTCTGAAAACTTAAATCAAAGACTCAGAAGAAAGAATTTCCATTGCAGCAACACCAGAGAGAGAGTGGACCAATGGCGCGGAGGGAATCCTGCAGCCAGCTCAGCTGACCAAGAAGCCAACCGCTGGGGGCGAAATGGAGGTGACCCTAACAAGTATAGGCCTAAAGGTCTCCCTACAAAATACAGAAGAAGCATCTTCTAGAACTACGGGGGGTTGGTCTGCAATGAGGTATGCTGAATAATGCAGAATACTGAATGAGAAATGCTGAATAATGAGTGAATAATGCAGAATACTGATGACATGAACTGGTTTCGTGGACTAGTGGTGTTCTGAGTCATCAGGATTCACAGATGTTAATGCTCTGGAGGATTGTACTACAGAGTTTCTGCAATCTTTTGTTATTGTAGATTTTGTTGTTTTACATTTTGTGCCGTTATTAAAGGTTCTTACGCTATTGTTATGGATTGTTATGCTGTCGTGGATTTTTACGGTGCTGCTGTTAAAAATGCTAATACTGATTTTATCTGATAGGAAATAAAGTGGATAAACTCATAATACATTATTAATACCCCTAAAGGAAAAATGGTATAAGGATTAAATTTAACTTAAGCTATAAATCTGAAATTTTCTCAATATAGTATTATTTGTGTGTGTGTGCATACGAGTGTGTGAATGAGGTAAAGTGTACAGATATACTAAGTTTTCTATGACCTTCGTGAATATTTAGTATGTTAAGTCTGGTAAGTCGGTTTGATATGATGGTGGTATAGCCTGCCTACCCCCACCATAAACCCCCACCCCCCCCTCTCTCTCTTTCTCTCTCTCACACTCTCTCTCTCCCAGGATTGTTAAGAGATTACCCCTTCCTCTGCTTCACCTCCTCCTACCCTCATACTCTGCTCCTCCTTCCTCAACACACTCCTCACACACATCCATGCACACACACACAAATATATATATATATATATATATATATATATATATAATATATATATATATATATATATATAAATATATATGCAATTGTAAGAGCCACAATGCCCTCCTAATTTCTTGAATTCTTTGCTCTTTTTTCGATACGCTTGTCACTACAAAGCCTGAAGATCCAAGTTCAAAGAAATTTGAAGAAATTGTGATCTCCGGTACCTGGAAACGAACCCAGGTCCCATAATCACAAAGAGGTCATGTTGCCGACCTGACCCTCGTGACCTCTTTCTATTTGCAGAAGACTGCTAGGCGTTTTTTATCTAAGCTCTCGGAACCTAATAAATCTACTTGGTTATATTCAATAAGTAAATTCTGCAGTTTATTAAATACAATTATTAATCAGAATTTGAAGTTTGTAGCCTTCAGATGAGTGAGTGCGAGACCCAAAGTCCACCCTCGGAATATATCACTAAGTACAGTATCCAAAGACTGATCAAAGGCTTCTGATTCCATTAATGCATAAAGTCTAGCAAGGTGTCCAAGCGTTGGATTAGAATTCATGATTTAGTCTTATAAGTCAAGAGGTCTGATCAGTTAAAGAGGCAGTGCTTTCATTAGTAGGAGAAACTGAAGCTACAGGCAAAGTGACTGAAAGGCACGCAAAAGCAATCCCTTCCCCTAGGCTAAGCTCCGGGGAAACTCATTCTTGCTTGCTACGTTGTTCCGGGAAGGAAAAGCACACACGCCGAAGGGTAAGGATTGATTTTGTGCAGCTTTTCAGAGTCATTCTGATACAGTATTAGATACATTAAAGTTTGAAATCAATATGATAAAAAAGTTGAATATTCCACTTTGCATGTGGAATATGCAACGCATTGTCCGCCTTCTGTTGTTTAAGAGCCTGTTTCTCAATAGGCATGAAGTGCAGAGCTTTATTCCCTTTTTTTTCACAATCTCTGCTTCTGTAAGCAGATAAACTGCTCATTTTTTTTTAGCAAATATACTTCTGTTTGTATAAATATTGAAAGACGAAACTGAAAATAAGAAGGAAAACTGAAATAAACACACGAGAGAGCAGTGAATTTGGACTCTTAAGATGTAGGATGATTACCCAGTTTTAATTTCAACTACTCTAAAGTGTGCTTGCAAATGGAAGTTAGTTTATGTTCATAGAAAGTGTAATGCACAAAATAAGCAGCAAAAATGATCACCTCGACCTTTTGTACATTATCTGTAATAAGAAGTAAACGAGCGAATATAGAGTAAAAACCCCAAAGCTATGGAAAAAAAAAAAAGTCATCTTGCCCAGGAAGGTCTTACCAATCTCTCCTACAGATGATGTGGGTATTTTTCCTTATTTTTCTTGTTGGTAATGAATGCCCTTGTTCGCAAGTGTTGGATTTCAATATTGTACACACCCTCTAACAACACACATTATATATATATATATATATATATCTATATATATATATATATATATATATATATATATATTATATACATGTGTGTATGTTTGTATGTATGTGTAAGCGAGTGCGCGATACTAAAATCCAACACTTGCAACCAAGGACATTCATTACCAACAAGAAAAATAAGGAAAAATACCCACATCATCTGTAGGAGAGATTGGTAAGACCTTCCTGGGCAAGATGTCTTTTCCATAGCTTTGGGGTTTCTTTACTCTATATACGCTAGTTAACTTCCTACTACAGATAATGTACATAGGTCGAGGTGCGTATCCTCTCTGATAGTTTTTGTTTTTTGTTTACTTACTTTTCCACCTTTATTCTCTATGTATGTGAGTTTATTTATTTATTTTTTTTTTACACTTTGCTTCTGAGAGCAGATAAACTGCTCTTTTTTTCACTGTCTTCTATTATTCGATAGATTTTTGATAAATCTGTGTGCTGATCGTGAATTTATGTAATGCAGTGAATATTTCTAGTGGGCATTTCTCAAGAATACCCTGGCTATGGATTAGATTTCCAGGCAGCGCCTCAGCGTCGTGGTTGGCATGGGTCGCGGGTTCGATTCTCGGCCATTCCATTGAGGAGTGAGAGATGTGTATTTCTGGTGATAGAAGTTCACTCTCGACGTGGTTTGGAAGTCACATAAAGCCGTTGGCCCCGTTGCTGAATAACCACTGGTTCCATGCAACGTAAAAGTATCATACAAACAAAAGCATTTCCAGGCATTTCTAGCTAAAAATTAGATACGTTTATAGGTTACGAAAATCGTGAAATTTTATATTATGAGATTTCTTATTTAGCAGTTGGGTTTCCAAAGTCAAATTTGAGTTTCAAGATGATTTTGACATCATAAAGCTGCCATTGTTTGTGGAGCTGAAGAAATATCTCTAAGGTTTCTGAAACTTTCGTGTCATGTAGACCTTCCGAAATGTATCAAGTTATTATGAAATAGTCAACATTAAGATGGAGACTAAATTTATATTTGATTTATCTTAGAGGCAAAGTTCAAGGGACGTACATTTATAAAACTTCGGAAAATAATGTGTATACACTCACTGATTATAACACTTGGGAATTGACTGATAAAAAAAAAATTGTAAAGAACTTATAATAGTTTGCGCTATAATGATAGAACGCTGTTCTTACAAAATCTAGTTTTCTTTCAGTCGAAGTAGAAGTAGTTTTCTTTCAAATTTCTATGCAGACTAATATAAAAAAGACCCACACTACTGTTCTGTCTTTAACTGAATATCTGAAATCCATAGAGATTTGCAGAGCTCATTTAATTTCCAGATTATATACCTGAAGATTTACGTCAATTCATTCAGTCTCTCGCAAAGACATGACTCCTATTATACGACGTCGAAGGAATATTCCAGTATTTGTTGTACTGTAAGGGAAAAAAAATCTTTCGAAAAATTATCTATAATTCGTATTCAATTTTAGACCCATTACAATCATTACTGTGAACGAAATGTATCTCAATGATATCACAATTCTATACTTTTGTATTGAATTAGAAAAGGTAAAACTTAGTGGCATATATTTATCGCGATAAAAGGAAATACAGAGAAAAAAATGAATCATACATTAAGCATTGTAAAAATACCTGCTAATTCACCTACTAATTATAGGTTTTTTTAAGTCTTCCGAGCCCTTCCCTCCAAGACAATCTCCCGTCGAGTAGGACTCTTTCTAGTGGTGAGGGCATAAGGGACCCTGGATTCTGTGGGAGTGTAATTGCACTCCCATAGGTGCCCCGGATCCTGATGGAACATTCTATAACCCTTTCTCTCTCACTTTTAATCCTTCTCTCTTCTACTTCTTCTACTTTTTTTTCCTGAATCCTTCTGTCCACCCTCTAAATTTTGACTCGGTTTTTTGGACTGCTGTCGTCGACGACTTTTGGAATGGACCTGACCAAGCTTTGACAGTCCTTCTGATTTGATGGAGGTGTGGTTTGGACAGCATTTCTCCTCACCCGTAGAACTGGAGTACCTGACGTGTCCGAGAGATTGGAAACTTTTATGTTAAACTCTGAACTCAGTGCCGGGTCTGATCTCGACGGACTGACCCTCAAGGCATTGGGTGTGGGGTGTATATCTGGGTTGGACTCCTAGGGTGCTATATCACCCTAATTGTGGCCATGGGTCCAACCTGGATGAATGGTCATACCATAGTTAGATGGATTTTCTTCTATTCCCCTCTGTTGATGAGTCTCGCCTGATTAAGGATTCTGCCTCTGGCTTTCTACTTGATCAAACACCGGGACACCAGGGTGTAGATATTGGTGGTGTAAATGAAAATCTACGAGTACTCTATTGTAGCAACATAAGTGATCAAGTCGATTTTGACATATTGCATAATCACATGAACCAGTTTGGAAAGGTAGATAGAATAAAATTACGAATTGTTAAACGTCCTATCTCTTATGAAAGTTACATAACTTTTTGCAAAGCTGAATATGCCTCCAAAGTTCTAGAGAATCTTGATGGTAAAAATGTCTTTGGCTCAGTTTGTCATGCAAAGTTGTTTAATATAAACAATTTGGAAGAGGACGAGACAGACTATGTACCCAGCAAATTTGAAGTTAATAGCCAAAAACACCTGACAAGAGACCACCCAAAATTATTGGTTTGGCATGTAGCAAACTACAAACAAGGCAAAGAAAACTTTTAATCAGCATGCAAATATTTACAGAGGAAGATTGGTGCCATTCCTAATGGTAATATTAAAAAAAATATGGTAAAGGAGTCTTCATTAAAGCAAATAATGATATTCAAATTAAGATGCTTTCACAATTCCAACCAACTGAAGGTGGTAATATTTTACATGTATCTTCTCATCGATCATTTAACATTAAACGGGGTATAGTTTATAGCAGAGATTTATATGAAGTTGAAGAGGAGGAAATATTAAATATGTGTCCTGCATATGTCATTAAAATTAGAAAATTGAAAGGCACTCATCATGCCATTGAATTGAGTTTCACCTGCTCTTACTGGAATTTATTTATATAGACCACTTTCGGTTTGGATTAATCCATTTAAATATCGACCAACCCAGTGTTATAAATGCTTTGAATATGGCCATAGATCAAACTCCTGTACAAAACCAGGAAAGTGTCTTTTATGCTCCGGTGAACATGTAAAGGACAACTGCAAGGCTGATGAATATTGCCTCCACTGTGCTGGTAATCATCCTCCCAACTGGAGGGGCTGTCCCCAATATATTTTCCAGCAAGAAGTTGTTAATACTGCTAACAAAAATGCTGGATCCTCATTTGCTTCCACTGTTAAGGGAAATAATGCATTCCATCACCCTGCTAAACCCATCATCAAAAATAACACACCCTCTCAGGATATTTCAATTTCTTCCAACTAAAGTGGTGCAAACTGTGATTGATGAACCTCTCCCTGATCTGCAAGCAAATGCTGTCTCAGAGTTGAGCTCATCTGTTAAGCTCAAAGGGAGGAATAAAGTCAAAAGAAAATCTTAACAAATCTTATGATAGTTTTCAGTCACCCACTAAGTCAAAGAAATGTAGAACATGCCCTCCTATAGAGTTTAAAACTCAAATTTTCCTCAGATTCAATGCACTAAATGATCTCTTGAAGCCATTATCAACCTCACAGCCATTGGAAAAGATGTCTCAATCCTGTTCAAATTTAAGTATGACTGCTCTCCCAATCCCCTCAATCATATGCAGAAACAGCTACCTCTGAAGTAGAGGGAAAACATACTGACTCTTTAAATATAGTTAAAAATTTTGATAAATCTAGCCCTAAACTGAAGAAACGGGATGTGCAGGAAAAATGTTCAGGCTCCCCATCATTCAATAAAAATAAAAGTCTCCCAGGCACCAGACTTAAGAGACTTTCAAATCCAAGAACATTCAGCTGCATTACTTTGAAAACCCAGCTAAATAATGACCTGGCTGGGCACAAGAATCACAGTTTAAATTCCAATTTAATATTTTGCAATGGAATTGCAAAGGCCTTAGGACTTGTTCTGAATCAAAATTATTATTGAACCATCATGATCCAGATGTAGTTTGCCTTCAAGAGACTAAGTTAGGCAACTCATTATACAATCCAGGACTAAACTATAAAATGTAAGTGATGAACCCCAAAGATGGTGATCGAGCTCATGGGGGAGTTGCAATTATTGTTAAAAAAATCTCTGCAACATACAAGTGTTCCCTTTGAACACAAACCTACAGGCAGTCGCCATTCGAGCATGCTTTGAAAGCAAGATTACTATTTACTCTATTTACCTCCCACCTAGGTCAGAGATTACTTTGAATGGCATTCAGGCACTAGCTAATCAACTACCTCTTCCTCTCTTTCTACTGGGAGATTTTATTGCCCATAATAGTCTATGGGGAAGTGATACCTATAATGCAGTAGGTAAAACCATCGATGATTTTATCCTAAATAATGATATTTCTCTTTACAATGATGGGTCAATGACATTTCATAACATCTACACCACTTGGACTTCAACTGGTCTGTATATGAACTTTTGCACGGAAGTGATCACTTTCCCATATTTTACGACCTTATTTACGGCCGTAATTTCAAGGGTTTTTGTCTTTACTCAGAATTTGCGGTCAGTAAAAATGCAACACAGCAACTTAGGAGCAAAAGAACAAACACCTCAACAAAAGTTACAATATTTATCTATACAAAAGCAAATATAATGGTTGGTTAAGATAATAATCAAAATTAATATATATATATATATATATATATATATATATATATATATATATATATATATATATATATATATGTCAAGGAAAAACCAACCTTAAGATCTTTAAAAGATCACCTATAGCTAAACTAAACCCTAAACCAAGAAATAGGAAATTTTAAATATTATGACACTTCAGGTAGGTACCTTTCAAATTACTGGCCAGATAAGGCTATTCTAAGACACTAAGTTAGGCAGAAGGAAGCAAGAGAAAATAAGAGGGGAAACTTAATAATACTCCTACCTAACACATACAAACTTAATTGCACTTAAAATTTAATTTAGTAACCAGGATATATGTTAAGAAAATTATAATGTTGAAAATTTTCAGTTAATAAACAATAAAATACGAAAATAACCTTACAAATTCAAAATAAGGAATAACCCCGAGAGGCTTAGTGGAACATCTCATCAGGCCATACAAGGTCCAGTAGACTGTACTGCAAACAGGGGCGTGCAAATCTACAGGTACACAGCGATCCACTATCGTCTTAAATAGCTATAAAAATTTCCTATACCTGTAGATAGCCGCCATGTTGTCTCCACGGGTTCCAAGAACTCACTGATGCTGATGAATAGGTCAACTGGGTCAAGCTGCAATGCCTGTAGGCTACCCAAAGCACCACAGGAACACCGAGGGTGGTAGCCTCAGAGAATCCGGGATGCCAACGGATCTCGCACACCACAAACTGCACCGTTCTATGTAAGTACGGGCCAACTCGTTCGGAAACCTTCCAACGAATGAGGGAAGGGTAGTGGCTGGGGAATGTTGCAGGTGACAAACACCAGCGACCACACAGGGCAGCGAAGAATTAAAGAAGCCATGATCCAAATCTCCTTACAAAAACTGTAGAAGTGACCTAAAATTCAGTGGTAAAGCATCAGGCTGTGAGGTGGAATTCGAACTAACCCTGTCACGTATCACCACTGTTACGACCAAGATTTCCACTCAGGTCAACACAGCTCGTAAGAGAGAAAAACAACGATAGTTAATAAGGCACTTCAGTAGTTCACTAATACCAGGGGAGAAGGTGGTAAACAAAATGCCTAAGAAAACAAAGCAAAACTGCAAAATCATATGACTCCCTTAAAACACCACAAAGATTAGTATGGAAAAAGATTAAAAAGTTAAGTGGGAAATTTGTTCCATCACCAGCTCCTACTCTAAAAATCAATGATGTCTATTTCAAAACCAGTTGATGTGGCAGAAAAATTTGGTGAGTATTTTGCTAACATATCAAGTTCCAAAAACTACACACCACAGTTTAATAAGATTCGAAATGCTAAGGTGTCAATTAGATTTAACTCTGAAAAAAAAGGCATATAACGCTAAGTTCTCACTAAGGGAACTACGAGAACCTCTCTCATCTTGTGAGTCAACAACCCCTGGTGCAGATAACATAACATACAACATGATTAAACATCTTCCGGAACATGCCAAAATATATCTCATGAAAATATTCAATAAGGTCTTGGAAACGGGCATCATTCGCCCATCTTGGAAGATAGCCATAGTAGTTCCAGTCATAAAGACAAAGAAAGATCCATATCAGCCCACTAGTTATGGGCCAATTTCACTAACGAGCTGTCTGTAAATTGTTTGAGAAAATGGTGAACTCTTGCATAATGTGGAATTTACCGAAAAACAGATTGTTATCTTCTGTTCAGTTCAGCTTTAGGAAGAATCATTCTGCCTTGGACCCATTACTGAGATTATCAAATCATTATCAAATCAGATTCAGCAGGGATTTTCCAATCAATGACAAATAGTATGGAAGTTTTTTTATCTGGAGAAGGCCTATGATGCAACATGGCGACTTGGCATTGTTAAACGGCTCAATGAAATGGGAATCAGGGGCAATATGTTAAACTTTATCAACTCTTTTTATAAGGGACAGATATATTAGAATAAGAGTCGGGAATAAGTTTTCTTCTTGTTATGAGACGGAAGAAGTTGTCCCACAAGGAGCGTATTGAGTGTTACCTGTTTTGCCATTGCTACTGATAATATTGAGAAATTTGTTTCCGCTCCAGTTAGGGCTTCACTGTTTGTGGATGACTTCGCAATCTATGCCACCACATACAACGCTGTATCAGCTTGTATCTACCTGCAAACAACAATAAGCGTCATCAGTAAATAGGCTTATGAACGCTTTCCGATTTTCTTCATCTAAAATTTTGGCCATTCGATTCACTGGATGTACTTGCCATGAAACTATTCCTAATTTGAAACTGAAGGATTGTCTTAATCCTTACAAGAAAGAAGTCAAGTTTTTGGGCATAATATTTGGCAGCAAGTTAACGTGGCATAGTCACACTGACTCTAAAAACAAAGGTTAAAAAAGCCCTTAATATTTTAAAGGTGGTATTGGGATTCGACTGGGGAGCTGATAAGAGAAGTTTACTGAAGTCATGATTCCTTATGTAAATAAAAACTGGACTATGGGTGTCACGTTAAAAGAATTGGACATAATTCATAATATGGGATTAAGGATATGTACAGGTGCTTTCAGGACAACTGCTGTTTATAGTATCTACATCGACTCTCATGAACTTCCTTTAGATCTGCGAAGAGAAGAGGTTGGGTTGCAGTACACCATTCGACTTAAAGGCTCTCGAGAGAACCCTACACAAAAGATTTTAGAGGAGTGACTCCAGAAAGTTTGGTGAAAGATTCTTCCAAACCTTTTCAAATAAGGCAGTTGGAATGTTTAAATGACATGGTAATTCAGCGCCAAAAAGTTGAAGTAAAACCATCCACTGTACCCCCATGGCTTATTCCAAAGATTTCCTTATGCTCAAAGAAAATAAACAAAAAGTAACAGTCTGAGGAACATGACAATAAACATGATGGGCAAGTGAAGATTTACACTGATGGATCAAAGTTTGATAGTGGAATTGGGTGTGCAGTTGTGCATGGGAATGAAATATACAAGGCAAAATTGCCTGAGTCGGCTGCCATATACACTGCAGAGTTGTCAGCTATAGTTAAAGATTTAGGAATTATTTATAACTCAAATAAGAAAAATTTGGTGATATATAGTGACTCAAAAAGGGCATTAGATTCATTAAAGCAGTTGTATACGATTCATTCTCTGCCACAAAAAGCCAAGTAGTGGCTCTTTTGGATTTCGTGTAGCAGGAAATCAGCATGTTTCTGCTGGATCCCAGCTCATGTCGGAATTCGCGGGAAGGAGGAGGCAGACAGATATGCAAAGAAAGCGGTTGTGAGTCATTAGGAATTATTTATATCCCAAATCATAAAAAAAAATTGTAATATATATTGACTCGAAGAGGCCATTGACTCTTTAAAGCACTTGTATACAATTCATTCTCTGGTACAAAAAGCCAAGGAGTGGCTCTTTTGGATTTTGTGTTGCAGGAAATCAGTATGTTTCTGCTGGATCCCAGCTCATGTCGGAATTCGCGGGAATGAAAGGGCAGACAGATATGCAAAGGAAGTGGTTGTGAGTCATTTGTATCAGGTAACCAAAGTGCCACATGTTGATATGAAGAGACCCATCATGTCGTACATCTTGAGGAAGTGGCAAGAGAGATGGTCCTCCCCTCTCTTAGCCAACAATAAGAAATATAAGATAATAAGGAAAAGCATAGAAAAATGGCTCTCCTCTTTTCAAAAAAAGAGAACAGAAATTGTTTTGGGGCGACTTCGTAGTGGTCACACTCGGATAAGCCATAAGTTTATTTTAGAAGGTGGCAGTGCATCAGTGTGTGTTAGGTGTGATGTTACCTCATCATTGGAGCGCATCCTGGTACATGGTGTAAATTGTTGAGAACAGAGGCAGAGATTCGACCTTGATGAAAAATCTCTTGCCGATATTCTAGATCACAGAGCAGATATTCCGACACTAGTGAGATTTTCAAACTGTATTAAGATTTTTTATTAAATTTAAGTAGCTGGTAAATTTTAACTTATTGATTTTATTTTATATTTATTTCTTTTGTTCATAGTCATCATTTTAAGTACCTAATAATCATGTAAAAATTCTATTCATTGTTTTTAATTAACGTGTAAATGGTGCTGAATGAATGAATGTATGCATGTCAGATAATTTATAAATTGTAATTTCAACTATGGGATTTTTTATTATGGTGTAAATGGTTTTGAGTGAGAGTGAATGTCTTTGTGTTAGTTGGTATGTAACATAAGATGGTCTTAGCCTTAGTTGTTGTGTGTCATTCTATATTTTCAATTGCAGTTTTAATTAATCATTTGTATAAGAGGTTTTAATTGATTCACGTATTCATTAATTTAATCCATTTCATTCAATCATTTAAGACTGTGGCGCTGAATGACCTTTACAGGTCCCAGGGCTTGGGCTATGCCATAAATTCCATGATCAATCAATCAACCCAAGACAATCTCTCATTTGTTGATCTACACCTAATATATACAGGGTGTTTCAAAATTAGAGGCCCCCCATCTACTGTATAAACTAAAATTCATATGGACAAAAACAAAAGTAATTCAGAACAGGTATTTATTTAAGTTTCTCTCTGTGTATTTAATATACTACAGCCTGCATTCTTGAGGGGTATGATTTCAACAAATCACAAAAAAGCTGAGACTCAAACTCCATTTCACTGAGCACTTCAGTCACCTCTCTTCACAGGTCGTTCACTGTGCACGCTTCAACACGATCCTTTAAGATACTACCAATGTTTTCACACACATTAAGGTCAGGGGAGCTACCTGGAAATTCACTTGACGAGAAGAAATCGATACCACTGTTTCAAAGCAGCTCCTGTGTCTGAAGAGCCTTGAAACATGGTGCCTTATTAGGCAAAAATGGGACTTCTTCAACAGATAACACAGTTTCAGGATCTTTGAGAAAAGCAAATACTCCACCAGTAAGCACAGTTTCTCTGAAGTACGAGTATTCGCTATACCATGACTGTCCTTTATCTTTGATGATCCACATTAACCATTTGGCTGTGAAACAGAGAAAAATTCCCAAACATTCAAGAAATTTCACAACTTGGCAATAGCGCATGTCATGGCTGATATCACCCAACTTTGCAGCCCAAATGATGTAATTTTTATGATTTGGCCTCCTGACTATATAAATGAAGAATTCATCTGATGCGGCAACATGGAGAAAGTGAGCTTCATCCCAATCTTTAAGAAATGAACCACAAAACCATGCATGGTCTTCTCTCTGTTGCTGAGTGATGTTGGCCTTGCTGATAACATGAAATGGCTTGACACCAGATTTTTCAAATCATGATATACAGCTCTATAACTTCTCTTCTTTCCCCTTTTTTTTTCTAGTTCAAGCGCCAATTTACGTAAAGACTTTCTTGGTCTACTCACTGCCTCAGCTATGATCCTAGATAATATCAAAGATGTTCATTTCAGAAGAGTTCTAGATAAACTAAACCTAGGCAGATTCTTTCAACCAGAAGTAAAGTTTGTCCAATAGCTAGTGCAGTAAATGAAGAGGATCTAAAGTCGAATCTGAAAGTACTTTTGAAAGTAGCTAAGATGCTAAAAATGGATATTGCATCCACCTGTCCATGGAAGTTTCATGGAACATTTACTAATTATGAACCCTCTACATTGCTCAATACCCTTTGTAGTAAGTATGCTGTTCATGGTATAGGAAGAATCAATTTACAGTCAGAGAGAGATATGTGGATAAACGTGTAAGTTTATTGGCACAACACTTTGTGGGGGCTTACAGATCTGATAGACAGGTGACATGCAAAACCAGGAATAATAAGGGAGCTTTTACACAATACTCTGAGACTCCACTAATGTCGGCCTAGCAGACACCAAGTGAACCCCTGACAGAAGGACGAACTTGTGTGTGGGATAAAATGAAAAAGACGTTCAAAACATTCAAAACTACAGACGCCATTGTAGAATTGGAATTCAGACAGAATGCTAGTAAAGATGAAAGAGGAATGCGAACTACTACAGCGACTTGTTATTTCAAGAAGTCGACCACAACTTGGTCTCAAGGAATGCATTGGTATTTATGAATTTGGCATAGTCCCATGATCACTATCTTTATTAGGTGGAACAATCTTATTAGCTTATGGCAAAGAAATATTACTCCATCATCTTGACCTGCAAGCTAATTAGAACAATCGATCACTCATACTCCACAACTGATACATCTGACAATGAAAATGTTCAAGAGATGGAAGCAGCAGATGTCAGTTATGCCCAAGACATACTAGAAAGTGATAGCGCCTGGCCAAAGAAAACAGTTATTATTATCGATTGTATGGCCCTTGTGAAAGCAATACCCAAAACTGACTATATCAAGACATGCAGTAATTTTGCTCAAGTATTTCTTGACTATCTCAGCTACAATGGTCCCTAATTTTGATGAAGTAATGTTAATATTCTACAGGTATCCTGACGCTTCCCCCAAAGAACAAATGAGAAAACAAACGAAGGGGATATCAACATATTACTATGGAAAGGATACTACTTTAACCCAGAATATTTCTTTGGAGGATTAACTTTCAAATATCAAGACAAAAGCAGAACCTACAAGTTACCTAGCTGCAAAGTGTACAGATCATAGCAAGAGTCAAATAAACCAATTGAAGAAGTTCATGGTTACATCAGGGACAGAAACTAATGGTAATACTAATATTTCAACCACCCATCTCATACACAGCCATGAAGAAGCAGTCTCCTTACTTCTGCTGCATGCTATTTCAGTTCACAAAAAAATGCAGAGATTGTCATTGCTTTTCCAGACACTAATGTTTTCCTTCTCATGGTCCAAATGTACCCAGACTTACCAAGTTATATAAGCTTCTTTGCAGGGAGGGGAATGGGAACCATGAAACTGGATGTACATTTGGTGAACATCATTCATATTCAATACGACATCCTTACTGTCATTATTTAGCTCACTTTCAACCATGTCAAGGATCTGAAGGTCTAATAAGAGCTGACCAAACTTAACAGTAAGTGTTTTTGGTTTCTTAACTTTTGAATATCTCTCTTAACCTTAACTAGACATGGCAAATGATTTTTCATATCCTCAGCAACTGCTTATAATGGATCAGAAGAATACAAGATTGCTTTGCTTAACCTGACAGGTAGTATTTCATTACTTGTTTCTAGGCCAATGTCTTTAACTGAGCCCCCATAATTTTAGATGATACACCATGAAGTTTACTATGTATCTTCTTGGCAGAAAACACATTTGTGTTTTTGGTAGAAATGTTTTTGAGCTTTCCTCTGGGAAGCTGTACTATATGTAGCTGTCATGAAATCACAGGTAGAAGGTCGTCCTCTCTTCTTCTTACTGCAGTTGTAGCATCTCCTGAAATTGATCCTTTAGCATATCTAGCTCTTGCAGTATCGGCAGAATGTTCACGAGTGACATTCTTGTAGCAGTTTTGGTGATAAGAAATGCCATTGTTTAACAGTTCATTGGCTGAGGTGCCATGTAGTCGACTTTTTTAGGGACTCAAATTTGGATTCACCATACCTACAACGTTCACTGGATGTTTTGATCAGTTTGCCAGTGGCTGGAATTGATGTGTTTTTAATATAGTTTTTGGTAGTCCCATGACCCTTTTGTTTGGCATGTGAAGCAAAGTCTGTTTTAGACCTATTTTTAGGTGGAGAATCTACCATAGGGTAATCAATGTGGATTCACCATACCTACAACGTTCACTGGATGTTTTGATCAGTTTGCCAGTGGCTGGAATTGATGTGTTTTTAATATAGTTTTTGGTAGTCCCATGACCCTTTTGTTTGGCATGTGAAGCAAAGTCTGTTTTAGACCTATTTTTAGGTGGAGAATCTACCATAGGGTAATCAATGTTTATTTACCTATACGCTATGCTTCTTCAAAATGGATCCTGTACATCATGGCCTTTCAGGCTTCTTACGAAGATAGAAAAAGACACTAGCATAACATTAGTTTCAGTAACAAAATCAAATAGCAAATTGTAATGCATCTAGTGTTGGACATGCACTACAGTCTATAGTATAAAAACCTATCCAACCACAATTTCTTTTTTTGCACATATATAGATTCCATTTAAATTTTATCTAATCATTTTGATCTTATGGAGGAATGATGTACTGGTTGCATTTGACAACGTTAACAAGGTTCGCTTGAGAGAGAGAGGGTGTGTGAATGATGAATGGGTGGTTGACGAGTGAACTGCTTGTTTTGGCTCATTGAGTGGCTCGGTTGCCAAGCATTTGGGTCAGTCAGAAGCAGTCAGTCAGCAAAGGCAGTTGGAGTCAGAAGTAGTCAGTCAGTGAAGGCAGTCAGAGTCAGAAGCTGTCAGTCTGTGAGAGTATTCAGCAGTCGAGTTATGTGGTGTTTGTTTGGTGTTTTTTTTTTTTTTTTTTTTTGTGGTGTTTGTTGGTGTTGTCTTGGTGCTTGTTTGGTGTTTTTTTTTCTTGGGCTGGTGTGTAGTCTTGGTGCTTTTTTGGTGGTTTTTTGTGTTAAATGAGCAGTTTGTTGGTGATAGTGTTGGTGTTGCATTTTGGGTTGCTCCTGGTTTTTTTTTCGATGGCCATAGCGTGTTGAAAGCACAGCTTCTCGCTCTGATTGTATCAAGTTTCCTGGTGAGTAAATGTGTTTTAGATTGTGTTTTTTTGCCTTGCTGAATCAAGTGTCCTGTTAGTAATTAAAGTAACGTAAAGGGGAAAGTATGGCTGGGGGAAATTTGTAGGCCATGAGTGGTTAACGTAAATGTGGGGAGGTCTTGCTTGCTTTTGTTTTTTAGATTGTGATTCTGCCACATAAGTATTGCCACCTGAACATGGACTACAGTTGTGGTTGTAATAAGACGTTTGGAACAGCGAGGTCGGTATGGAAAGTTTGGATGAATTGATGAAACTTGGGGAGAACTTCGGCTGGTGAGGAAATCTAAGAAGGATGTGGAAGTGGAAAGTGAGAGGTTGAAGATTGAGTGCAAGAAGCATAAGAGGGAGTTGGAAGAGGTTAGGGGGATAATGAGGAGTGCTGAAAAGGGAATGAAAGAGGAAGTGAAGGGTGCTGAAGAGCAAATGATTGAGAAAGTGGATGAGAAGTTGGAGATGATGATGATTGCTGTGAGGGAAATGGTGAAGGAACTTCTTGGAGAAGGGGCTGTTAGAGGTGGGCTTCCTGGAACTTGTGATGAACTTGGAGTAATAAAGAAGGTAGAAGAGCAAGTGGATGAGAGTACGGTTGACGAAGGTGATTTGGTTGTGATAAATGAGGGAAAGAAGGGAAAGACACAGGATAAGGATAAACCTGAGGACAAGGATAAGAGGGGAACTGAGTAGAAGAAGGCTAAAGGAAAGAAGATTGGTAAGAATGAAGGACAGGATGAGGATAAGAAAAGAACAGATGATATTGGGAAAAGGGCTGAGAGTAATGGACAGGATGAGAGTGATTCAGATGGTGGTAGGTGGGAACAAGTAGGTAAGAAGAAGGGTAAGAGGTGTGTAGCTAAGAGTATGGATGTAAGTATGGACATGAATTCACTGTATTCAGAAGAGGTTAAGGGGGTCAAGATGGAAGTAGCGGAAGTGAGAGTGTGAGTGGGTGAGAAGTACAAAAGGCTATGTATATGAGAGAGGTACTCTATGTGCATGATACAAGGAATATGGCAGTAGGGATATAGTGGACTTTTTTAAGGAAATAAGAAATATTGCACAGCAAAGTATAGGGATAATAGGAGAGTTTGGGTTAGGGAGTTTGGGGAATTTTTGACAGAGTATTTGTTGAGTATGTATGGGATAATGATGAGTGTAGGGGATGTGTCGTATGAGAGGGCTAAGACTAGGATTATGGAACAGGCTTGGAAGGCAAAGAGTAGTGTTAGGTATTGGAGGAAGAATGATTTTGAGGAAGCCAGAATGAATGTTACTGAGCCATTGACGATGTATGTATGCTGGATAGAGATGTTAGCTATAAAAAAGTTTGGGGATAAGGGAATAAATGAGTGCAAAGAGTTAATGAGGAAGTTGTTAGCAACTGTGTCAGAGAGTGTGTATAAGTATAAATTTGAAAAGTAAGGAGAAAGTAGGATGGAAGAATGAGAGGTTAACGTGGAATGATATCTTAGAGATGGTTGGGGATTACGAATTAGAAAGGTGTAGTGAGAGAGTGGTTGATAGGAGCGTTAGAGCCAGTAATGTAAGTATGGGGAACCCTAAGAGAGAGAGGAGTGCAAGTGTCGGAGGGTTAGGGTCAGTTTGCTGTGAGTGGGAGCAGAGGTGTTATAGATGTGGGAAAGCAGGGCATAAGAATGAATGTCAGTGGGCGTTAGGAGCTTGTTTCGTGTGTGGGAAGACATAACATTTAGTTAGTGAGTGTCAGAGAGATAGGGAAATTAAATGTTATAGATGTGGGCAGGCAGGGCATGTAGCTGATGGATGTCGGGTACTCGTGTGAATGTGGTTTGTGGCAACTGTGGGAAGAATGGGCAAGATGCTAGGATTTGTAAGGAAGAGCATGCGAAGTGTGCTGAATATGGAGTGAAAGGTCATGTGGCGAGTGTGTGTAGGCTAAAGAGGATGAATCAGGCTAGAAATTCAGGAAACTAGATGTTAAGGGGATTCAGTTGGGTGGCTCCTCTAGTGCACAAGCAGTAAGGGTGATGCATGTGCAGGAAGGGTTGTTGCATGAGGAAGGGTTTTGGGGATAGAGCCCATGAGTGCACGAGTGTGAAAGTAAGATATAAATGGGTGTGTTTAGTCACTGTGATTGATCCTGGCTGCAGCACCAATGTTCTCTTTAAGAATGGATGTGATAAGTTATTGAGTGGGTGTGAGGTTAGGAAATGTAAAGGGGAGGTACGAGGAATAGGGTGTTTAAATATGCCTGTGGTGGGAATATTGTGTGAGACGATAGATATTGAGGGGATAGTGATGGATGAGAGTGACTTTTATGCGGTCGAGGGAATGAGTGATAAGTATATGTTGTTAGGGTACAGGTTCTTGAAGAAGTGTGGGATAATTGTCCGTCTGAGCACGAATATGACTGAATTGCATATAAAAGGGAATGTACGTGGTGAGTTGTACTACGGTAGGGATGGAGGAGTAAACAGTAAGATATGGAAAAAGATGCTGTTGGTTGCAAAAGAGAGTGCAAATGTGCTGTGCGAGGTCAGGAAGGTTGTTAGAGTGAAAGTGGTGTGGCCAGATAGTCTCAGGATTGCCAACGGTGACAAGTGTGAGTATTTAGTTGAAGGTGTGGAAGCGAGTAAGTTGGTAAGAGCGAGTGTGCATGTGTATGATGGGGTCATAGACATGGAGAATCCTTGGTTTTTTTTGGCCTCATTACCGAGTATTAGGAAGAAGCTTGTGTGGGGTATACGTGAGGGTGATTGTGTGGGGTTCCTATACACCTTGATGAATGTGGACGACGAAAGGTATGTTAAGAGTGCGACGGTAGATGACAGGTGGTGTGAAAGGTGATAGTTGGAAGTATGTATGATGAGTTGAGAGAAAGAGTTAAGGTGGATAAAAGTGCTAGTGATGGAGACCGGGAGCGGTTGATGTAGATGTTGTGGAATAGGCGGAGTGTGTTGCCGTGGAGGCAAGGATTTTGGGGGGTCTAAGCTTCCGGAATTCAAAATAGTTCTAGAAAACAATACCCCATATATAAGCATCTGCGACACTTTTCCCTGCCTATCACACGAGAGATTGAGGAGCAGTGTGAGGAGCTTGCGAAAGTGGGAGTGACAGAGAGGAGACCTTACCTTACCTTACAGACCTTACATCTTGTTCAGGTTGCCCCAGGTCCCTCAGTGTGAGGCACCTCTAATGTCTACCAGAGAGTTTAGTACATCTTCCGGTATATTTTGCATCTTCCAGTCTTGGATGGTCTGGGATGCAGCTGAGATATTTGTCGAGCTTATTCTTAAACACATCTACGCTCACTCCTGATATATTCTTCAGATGAGCTGGCAACGCATTGAATAAGATGCTGCATTGTCGATGCTGGTGCGTAGTGGATTAATGATGTTTTCGGCAATTCCTTCTAACTGTTTCCATGCCTGAATTATCATGTAGCGTTCTCTTCTCCTTTCTAGACTATATAATTTTAATGATTGTAGTTTTTCCCAGTAGTCAAGGTCCTTAACTTCTTTTATTCTAGCTGTAAAGGACCTTTGTACACTCTATTTGTGCAATATCCTTTAGATAGTGTGGGTACCATATCATATTGCAATATTCAAGTGGACTACGAACATATGTTTATAAAGCATAATCATGTGTTCAGCTTTTCTTTTTTGAAGGGCCGTACAACATTCCCAATTTTGCTTACATTTTGCCCAATAGAATGCTATTTGATCATTGCATAACATGTTCCTATTCATCATCACACCAAGGTGTTTAACTGCTTCCTTATTTGTAATTGTCTCATTATTAGGTCCCCTATATGCATATAGCTTTCCTTCTCTGTCTCCATAATTTATTGTTTCATACAATCAACTTACCTGTCAGATATATACATAGCTAAGACTCCGTCGTCCCCGTTACAGAGAAATTCAAATTTCGCGCCACTCGCTACACAGGTAGGTCAGGTGATCTACCGGCCTGCCCTGGGAAGCAGGACTAGGAACCATTCCCGTTTTCTATCATATTTTCTCTGTCGCCGGTGGTATCAACATTGTTGTTATTACCTCCTGACTTAGATTCTTATTTCATCCTTTGATCATCGTTTCTCGGGCTGGTTTTGGTGACGTATCTGGATCGTGTTTTTTGGCATTCGCTACTGTGGACTGATTTTTGGGACTTGCTTTTTGGATTTTCTCAGTATGTCTGATTCAAATGTGAGTGTGAGAATGTGTGTGAATGTAGGTCTGCAGGGTGAGGATACGAAAGCTACGGTTGATCCTCACACTGTATGTCGTAAATGTAGGGGGTTTCAGTGTTCTTCTACTAATACCTGTATGAATTTGTGAGGGATTAAATGCAGAAGAATGGAAGACTTTAACTTCTTATTTGAAGAAGTTAGAGAGGGATAGGGTTAGACGTTTGAAAAGGTGTGAGTACAAGGCCTATTGAGCTTTTATTGATCCTATTTTCTAATCCTGATGAGTTGGATTCTCCTATATGTCAAATTCTCAAGCTTTACTTTCTGAATCGGCCTCGGAAATCGCCGATCTGAAGGCTACGATTCATCAGATGAAGTCCAAAATGGCGGACTTACAAGGTAAGGCTAGTGAAAGTGAACTGTACAGTGAAGTGAGTTCTCCCAGTGTTGTGGAGGGGGCGTTTGATCATCCCTGCGACACTCCCAGGCCTAGACCTCTTCCAAGCTCCCATGCCCAGAGGAGAAGGAAAGTCGAAAGCCTTAAGGAGGTCGTGGGAATCCCCAACGGTCAGACGTCCCTTCAGCAGGCTCTGTTTCGATGCAGGCTGCTCAGGGACGCTTTTAGAAAAAGTGTCCTGCGAGAGTGTTTCTCATCCTCTCCCTCTCCCTCACCTAAACGAGGGTGGAAGGATTCGGATCTCTCTAGGCCTCTGAAACGGCATTTGAGAGAACCTGAATTGGATTCGAGCCCGGAGCGCTTCTCAGATGAAGCTCCCTCGTCTATTAAAAAGGCGAAGGTGGCGTCAGCGTCACCCTACGTAGACGCAGCAGAACGCTTTCCTGCTACTTCTCCCCCGATTGAAGATGACGTGGGAGAAACTTCCAGGAAGATTCTCATGGCGGTGCAGGAACAGCTAGCCTCTTTGGTGGGAGTGTTAGCGAGGGATCCTCCTCGTAAGAAGGACGTTTCGCTTCCAATCAAGAAGACTCGTCCTCTCTCCCCTGCAAATCGAGAGGCGTCATGTAGACATGAAGCTTCCAAGCATACCGCAGAGGCTTCGGTTTCGAGATCGAGATCGAGGGAACCTTACGGCAGAAACGTAACGCCAGATAGACGTGAAGCGTCTTATAGGCGTGAAGCGTCATTCAAAGCGTCTTATAAGCGCGAGGCTCCAACCAAGGTATTGGCGCCAGTTAGGACGCCAGTTGAGAGCGAAGCGTCTTCCAGGAGCGAGGCGTCATCCAGACGTCAACCAGACAAGCGGGAGGCGTCAGCCAGGATGCTTGGCGGACGAGAAGCGTCATCCAAGCGGGAGGCGTCATCCTTTTATGGAGAGAAACCTAGGCTGTTGGCGCCTTCCAAGAAGGAAGCTTCTATTAAAGCTTTGAAGAGGAAGGAATATCATTCCCTTAGTCCCTCTCCTATCAGGAGTTTGTCTCCCCCAGAGGAAAGACGTCCTGATTTGTTAGCGGAGACTCATATAGACCCCGAGTTAGAAGTAAACTCGGAAGACGAGTATCAGGGAAGAGAAGGACTATCGAATTATAAAGTTTTGACAGCCTTGCTTCTTGAAGAGTATGGAGACAACTTGACCCCTGCCGCTCCTCCTTCTCCGCGCTCTCTTTTCTCGAGCGCAAAGACGAAGAAGTCTTCGTCTTTTCTTAGAATGAAGCCCGCCATTTCGATGAAGAGGGCTCTTCAGTCCTTAAACGCATGGATGAAGTCGAAGAAGGAGTTGGTCAGAACAGTCTTTTGCATGCCCCCAGCGAGACTAGCTGGTAAACGAGGCATTTGGTATCAGACGGGAGAGAATATGGGCATTTCTCTTCCATCTTCGACAGAAGCGGACTTTTCGACCTTAGTCGACGCTTCACGAAGACAAAGTTTGAACTCTGCCCGTATAACTTGGGGCATTTCAGAACTGGATCATCTCCTCAAGGGACTCTTCCATGTATTAGAAGTTTTCAACTTCTTAGATTGGTCCCTTGGGGTGATGTCCAAGAAAGCCCATGATTCTGAAGGACTCGAACCAGAAGTCCTTCTGTGTATTTTGTCTTGTATAGACAAAGCGGTACAGGATGGCTCGATTGAGATCTCTTTATTTGGAGCAGGTCTTCTTATGAAGAGGACAGTCTTTAGTGCCTTTTTGACGAAAGCGGTCTCCCACTCTCAAAGGGCAGCGCTACTGTACTCTCAGTTGTCAGACTTTTTGTTCCCTTCTCAGTTAGTGAGGGACATTTCTCGTTCATTAACTGAGAAGGCGACTCAAGACCTTCTTACCCAGTCAGCTAGGAAGAAGAAACCTACTGCAACGGAAAAGAAAGGACCGAGTACACCAGTTCAGCCCTTTCGAGGTGGCCCGACCTCCAGAGCTCCCGCAAGAAGGAAGGCTCCTGAGAAGAGAGGTAGGTCTGCCTTTCGTCCCTTTAAAAAGGGAAAGTGATGCTTCTCTCCTCCAAGCACCAGTAGGTGCCAGGCTCCTGGGATTTGTAGAGGCCTGGGCACGTATAAATACAGACGTTTCATCAATGTCTGTAATAAGGAAGGGATATCGTATCCCTTTCCTGGACACTCCTCCCCTAACGTCAACACCGAGGGAACTAACAGCCAAGTACAAGGATCCTGTGCTGAGAGATACTCTTCGATCGATGGTGGATCAGATGTGGGACAAGAGAGCGATAGAACTAGTTCTGGATCAAAGCTCCCCGGGGTTTTACAATCGCCTTTTTCTGGTTGCAAAAGCCTCGGGAGGCTGGAGACCAGTACTAGACGTCAGCTCTGAACAAATTTGTTCAGAAGGAGAAGTTCTCGATGGAGACTTCTGCCTCAGTTCTTGCGTCAATGCGACAAGGAGATTGAATGATGTCTCTGGATCTCCAGGACGCCTATTTTCACGTCCCGATCCACCCTTCATCGAAGAAGTACCTCCGTTGCATGACGGGGGGAAGGATCTTACAGTTCAGAGTCTTGTGTTTCGGCCTTTCCACAGCTCCTCAGGTCTTCACAAGCCTGATGAAGAATGTGGCGAGGTTTTTTCACCTCAAAGGGGTAAATATCTCTCTGTATCTGGACGACTGGCTCATCAGGGCCAGATCAGAGAGACAGAGCTTGGAGGACCTTACGTTGACATTAAACCTGATCAGATCGTTGGGATTACTCGTAAACCTCGAGAAGTCACAGCTGACCCCCAGACAGAACTTAGTCTATCTGGGGATTCAGATGGATTCTCGGGGTTTTCGAGTATTTCCTTCGCAAGAGAGGATCGCAAAAGGTTTGCAGAAAGTCTCTCTCTTCTTAGAGAAGGAACAGACGTCGGCGAGGGAATGGCTGAGCCTTCTAGGGACCCTTTCCTCGCTCGAACAGTTCTTCCCACTAGGAAGACTTCATTTACGTCCGCTTCAATTCTTCCTCAAGAGGTCTTGGAGTTGGAAGACCGGACATCTTTCAGATGCCTTTCCCATTCCAGTGGAGATGAAACCGCACTTGGAATGGTGGTTGCCCCCTCTGAAGGAGAACAAAGGAATCTCTCTAAAAATCCAGAACCCAGACCTAGTGTTGTACTCCGACGCGTCGGAGAAAGGTTGGGGAGCAACATTAGGCTCGAAGGAAGTGTCAGGCACCTGGGAAGCAGCACAGGTGTCTTGGCACATAAACTGCAAAGAGCTCTTCGCCGTACACCTGGCTCTGAAGAGTCTAGAACCTCTTGTTTCGAACAAAATAGTTCAAGTAAATGTGGATAACACCACAGCACTTGCCTACATTCGGAAACAAGGAGGGACTCACTCCTTGTTCCTTTACGAACTTACAAAAGATCTTTTACTTTGGACGTCTCAGAGGAACATCTCCCTACTTACAAGGTTCGTTCAGGGAGAAAGGAATGTGAGGGCGGACAGGCTCAGCAGGAGGAACCAGGTCCTTCACACAGAGTGGACCTACACGAAGATGTGTGTCAACAGATCTCTGGTCTCTGTGGGGGACTCCTCATGTGGATCTCTTCGCCACGTTCATCTCCGAAAGGCTGGCAGTCTTTTGCTCGGTTGTGGAAGACCCCAGAGCTCTGATGGTAGACGCCTTCCTGCTAGACTGGTCTCACGTAGACGTCTACGCTTTTCCTCCATTCAAAATCCTGGGACTAGTGCTGAAAAAGTTTGTGGCTTCAAAGGGGACGAGGATGACGTTGATAGCCCCATTTTGGCCGGCTCAAGACTGGTTCACGGAGGTGGTGGAGTGGATCGTAGATTTTCCCAGATCCCTCCCAACCAAGAAGGATGGATCTTCTCAAAACAGCCACACTTCCAGAGGTATCATCAAAACCTCCCCGCTCTCGCTCTGACTGCCTTTCAGACTATCGAAAGACTCGTCAAAGCGAGAGGGTTTTCTCGTAAAGCTGCAAGCGCGATCGCGAGAGCCCGCAGAACCTCCACTAGACAAGTATATCAGTCCAAGTGGGAGGTTTTTAGGTGGTGCAGAACTAAGAAGTTGTCCTCCTCCACTACCTCTGTAGCGGAAATTGCGGATTTCCTTCTTTTCCTGAGAGAAGAATCTCATCTAGCTGTATCCACAATAAAGGGATACAGAAGTATGCTTTCGGCAGTCTTCAGGAATAGAGGATTAGATCTGGCAGATAACAAGGATCTCCACGATCTCATAAGGTCCTTTGAGACTTCAAAGTCTAAGGAACCGGTCCCTCCTAACTGGAACCTAGACGTGGTACTCAAGTTCCTGTCATACCGAAAGGTTCGAAACCTCCTCATCTGGCGTCGTTTCGTGACATCACCAGGAAATGCCTATTCCTATTATCTTTAGCTACGGCAAAGAGAATTAGTGAATTACATGCTCTGCAGGATAAAGTAGGATTCAAGGGAGACTCAGCTATTTGCTCGTTTAAAACCCTGTTTTTTAGCTAAAAACGAGAATCCCACGAATCCCTGGCTAAGTCATTCGAAGTTAAAGGTTCTTATCGAGTCTCGTAGGCAGAAGCAGAGAGGTCTCTATGTCCTGTAAGAGCTCTAAAATTCTACCTTCAGAGAAAGCACCAGATGGGAGGCTCTAGGCAAGGTCTTTGGTGCGCGGTAAAAGACCCCACAAGACTGATGTCCAAGAATGCTCTTGCATTCTTTGTGAGAAACGTCATTACAGACGCACATAAGATCTGTCCTGACGAACAGTTCCGACTGTTGAGAGTGAAAGCTCATGAAGTGAGAGCAGTAGCGACGTTTCTCTCGTTTCAAAAGAATATGTCGCTTAAAAACATCATAGATACGACTTTTTGAGATGCAACTCAGTATTTGCATCTCATACTTGAAAAGACGTTCGTGTGACCTATGAGAAATGTTTTTCTCTGGGTCCTTTCGTATCGGCGGATATGATCCTGGGTATGGGAGCCAACACCAATCCTTAAATATATACTTACCTTCTTTTTAGATATGTTCTAGAGTCTCTTCTAACAAAAAGGACTTGGTGCTGCACGGGCGGCCGTCTCTGTTGTTCAGTAAGAAACTCTTGTGCTATCTAATTAGATGAGTATAAATTTTTTTTTTTTTTTGAAAATTATGTATGTGTACGTATTGTGCTTTTTGAGTTATGGTTGTTGTGAAGAGTTCGGGGGATAACTCGGAACAATCTTTATTTCTAACATGTGGTTAGGATCAGGTGGTCGGGATTGGTTTGTATGCTCCTTCATAAGGTGTATTGTCATATAAGTGGATCAGCACCCATTGACAAAGTCCTTTCAGGCTCTGCCGAGTAAGCGGATAAGACCCCATCGGCAGACCCACAAGAACTCTTGGCCATAGATCATATATCTCGCTAAAAGTTTCTTGAGGTGATGCAGGACTACTGGGCAAACACCCACGAAGTCTACCACCTATCAAGTAGGAACCAAGGTTTTATTTATACCTACAACATATGTTGTTTACCTGTCTATTCCATAAGTAGCTGTCTCTTACCCTCCACCAAAGGGTGCCAACAGCTATGTATAGTATCTGACAGGCGGTAAGTTGATTGTATGAACTGAAAAATGAATTGTTATGATTTTACAATAAAGTTTCATACATACTTACCTGGCGCAGATATAATACGATTAATGGCCCCACCCAACCTCCCCCCCCGCCTTGCAGGAGACAGGTGGAAGAGAGAAAATATGATAGAAAACGGGAATGGTTCCTAGTCCTGCCGCCCAGGGCACGGCCGGTAGATCACCTGACCTACCTGTAGCGAGTGGCGCGAAATTTGAATTTCTGTCGGGGACGATGGAGTCTTAGCTATGTATATATCTGCCAGGTAAGTATGTATGAAACTTTATTGTAACATAACAATATCATATTCAAATTTATCAGAGTTAAATACCATCCTATTTACCTCTGCCCAATCATATACTTTGTTAAGGTCTCTTTGTAGTGCGTTCCTATCTTCATCACAAGTAATTTCTCTACTTCTATTTTCTTGTGTCATCGGCGAAATACTCACTACCGAGTCCTTAACATTACTTTCTATGTCTGCAATCATAATAACAAACAGTATTGCAGCTAACACCGTACCTTGTGGCACACCGGATATTACCTTAGCTTCATCTGATTTCTCATCATTTGCAATAACTATCTGTTTTCTGTTGTGTAAAAATTCTTTTAACCATCTTCCTACTTTATCCACGATATTGTGTGGACATGCACGTTATAGATGTAATGACGCTGGTTGTCACTGCACAGTGCCTTAGGAAAGGGTGGAGATGACGCTGAATTAAGCTATGAAAGCAAAGTCTTGCAGACACTTTTTTTCACTCAGTCGTCCTTAATTTTTCACTGATTTTAATAAATATGGGCTCATTGGAAAGCTCTTAAAAATTCCTTTTAAATGCAGTACATATAATTAAGCATGTAGAAAATACGGTGCTTCAGTGTTTTAAGTAAAGATATCCAGATATGTATTTAACATGGGTTCGCATTTTTACTCTACCATTCCAAAGTTTTTAGTATGCATTTTAAAAACATTTTTCATCAGTTAAAAGCTCTTGAAAAGCACTTTTGAATGAACCCAATGAAGCACGCTTATGTTCTTTTTTTGTATGGTGTTTTTGCTTTGCTTGGAGCCAATGGTTATTCAGCAACGGGGCCAACTGTTTTACGTGACTTCCGAACTACGTCGAGAGTGAATTTCTATCACCAGAAATACACAGCTCTCACTCCACAGTGGAATGAACGAGAATCGAACTTGCTGCCACCGAGGTGGCATATCAACACCATACCGTCCACGCTATGAGGCACTAGTAAGCATAAGTCTCATACAATAGAAATAATCATGCATTCCATGTGCTGAGGCTGAGTGATTTCATTTCTTTGCATTTTATGCACTAACTAGGTCTTATCACCTTGCTATCCAGTCTGTGTCACCTAAGGATTAATCCTATCAACATGACACAATGGACTTAAATTGTAATTATGTTGTCTTGCGCTTATTGCTTACTTATATCAGTGATTATTACAAAAAGAAAAGCATTTGTTGATATAAATAATTTATTTTTACAGATCACTTATTAATGTCAGTTTTATTACTACTAATAATTTTAGGTATATTTTAAAAGTATTAACATGTAAACAGAAATGACTAGATTGAATGTGTACTACTAAATTTACTTTAACATAATGCAATGTATTAGAGGACAAGATATTGCCATGGAAAATGAAGATTACACTCCAATATGGCGAGGTGGGCATTGTGATACAGGCTGGCTTACCACTAAATTACAGAATTTGTGTATAATTTTACGCTAAATGTACAAAAGCTGAAGTCTAACACTGAATATTACTGCCTCTTGAAGAGAACAAGTTTATTACATTTCTGATGAATGCTTCTACTCTGCAATGTCTTACTGTGGAGCCTGGCTACATGATAATAGCTTAAATCAAAGTAAATGCCCACGATCATGCGAATCACATCGAAGTAGTGATTATCTACACCAAAGGATGTCTGCTTCACTGGCGCCATAACAAAGCTCTCTCCACCCTTTGCAATGGCGATTTTGCTCATGGAGTTCCATGGAGATTTCCATATGAACATAAACAAAAGACTGCAGATATCATAAAGATAATGACCCCAAGAAATATTGTGAAGTTTTCCTGGCGGTTTTATTCCCAGCCACCATAAATTAATGTGACCTTTTTTTCCCGTGACTTTTTTCAGAGCCAAAATTGTAAATTTTTCTTGTGACTCTATTATCTGCCACCAGAGAAATCGGTGTGCCAAAAATGCCTAGATGAATTAAGGATAGGTTCGCTATTTTGGTATCCCGTTAAAGGTGCGTGTGGTTGAGCTCAACCCGAGCGCACAGAAAATTTTTCGAAAATTCAAACACTGTATATTTCAATTTCTAAAATCAATTTCACCATTGTTGAACACTACTACAAAGATAAATCATACCCATCTACAAATCAAAATATTATTACTAATATATTAAAAAGATGAGTATATAAAAAAAAAATAATTTACGAAAATATTTACCAAAAATACAAAATCCTTTTTAAAACTGCTATTTACAATATGTGAATGCCAGAAAAGGTGTCGGATCCATAAAGGTCAAAATCTGAAAAGAGAAATCAGGAGTAAGTTTTTTTTGGCCAAAAAAATAGTCAAAGTTTAAACAATTTTTGGGGTACCTAAATGAAATAGGAAGTGTCTAATTTTTTTTTTTTATGGAATAAACTCATATTATCCTAGAACGGAATTATGTAAAAAGATCTGCACTAAGATTTTACTTTTATATCACGGGCAAAATCTAAAGGTCATTTTTGACCTCCTAGGTTCAATATGAAAATTTCTTATAAAAATCATTGTAACTATTATAAAATATGGTATTTAAGCATGAAAATATACCACCATATCACAAATTCTATAGATAACAAGAATATATAGTGACAAGCTAACTCACCTTTCGGGTATGTAAACAAAATGGCCACAATCCACTCCAACTTCAACTGCAAATCTGCCACCTAAACTATCTGACTTGCACTAACAAATCTATAAATTGAATTTGCTATGGTGAACTCTCTCTCTCTCTCTCTCTCCCCACAGTGTGTTGATGATTTATTGACATAAGATGACGTAATCTGTCACCAGAAAAGGCACAGACTCACCCTCTCATCTCTAATCATTTCAAGGTCATCTGCTTTGCCTCCAACCCTTCGTTACACACACACAAGTTTTTTGCCCTGGTGGTGTGAGCAACCTCTCCATTAGAAGTAAGTTGATGACATCCATGCCCAGAGAATACTGCCTGCTGGCCATTGTTGAGAAATGAAAAAAAAAAAATGGAAAAACTGAGAAATCGGCATTCGAAGGAAATTGGAACAAATGGCAATATAAGGCATCTCAGCCAAAACCAATGGCATGCATATTGTACACACACACCGTCCACCCACAGTTTCCAACAACACTAAACTATACCAGTGTCAACCGTGTTAGACAGGAAATCACTACTTAATAACTTTGCCTTTCTATCCCACACACATTCAACCCAAACAATTACTTAGAAAAGCGGGAAAGACAAAGGCAAGGTGAATGTAGGTTCTTACATGATTGTAGTGTGTGAACTGCTAGCCTCTTGCAGGTCGATCACACCCAAATTCGAGATAGACGATGATTTATTGGAAAAAAACATGTTTTTTTAAACACTTGTCGGGTCGTGAGCGACACATCGCACCTATCCAGGGTTAAGGCAATTCTCTTCCTAAACCTGATACAATCAATACTCGACTTATGAACAGAGTGGGTTCCAAACAGCTGTTCATATCTTGAATTGTTCGTAAGTCGGTTTTTAATATGTAGCTAGTGCATAAATTTTTTATGCTTACATTTCCGAGTTAACTGCATGATCTTTAAATCATACAGGATTATAAAGAAATACTCTGGATGCTAGAAAGGTAAAAAGGAAAAAATAAAATGTTCATTTATGCAACATTCAAAATTTATAATTTTTCCCCATGCTTTGATAGTTATGAACTTGGAGAGAATTTTTCAGGAGCAGCATCTGACATTTCAAGTTCACAAAGTAAACAATGCACATGTTGCAAACTCTTCAGCAACTAGCTCACTAGATTGTGTCGGATCTTATTGGCTGATAGACCTACCTGATGGGAAAGCTCCCATCCTGTGCACAAGGACAACTGAATTATGAGCGACTATGATTTTACAATTTTATTTAAGAAATATAGATCCTACTCTCATGTCTACTATTATAAAAGCACATACCAATGGAAAGACGGGGCCATATCGCCTTTATGGTATCACAAAAATCGTGTTCACGCAGCCACGAGAACCTTCTAGAAAAATAACAAAATTCACTAACTCACAGAACAAATAAATTCAATCATGATATTAAAATGGCACCACTATCACAGAAATCAATCCTTAAAAATTATGTTACCGATGACTAGGATATACACTGATAAACTACTCGAATACACATCACTCACAGTTGCCTCGTAGAAAAAAAGATATCATGTCTTAGCTGGAGCTCACCATTGAATTTCTGCTTCACACTGACTAGCTCGAAGGGAGGACGCTACGAGTTGTGGGACTGGGAGGTGACTCGTGCTCTGTGAGCTAGTCATTTTTCTTATCTTTTAACATTACTACAGGAACTTAGTTCCTTTTGATGAGTTAAAAATTTAACAAACTAATAAACATGTAACTACGCCACGGGCTAAGGGGATAATGCATGTTGAACAAGAACCATCATGCCCCTGCCGCCAATTGGAATACGGCATCGACTCATGTACCCTCCTTGTAGCTCAATGTAAGGCAGTTAGTTCTGTTGGTCATCAAAGCTAGCTAGTCACTGTTAAAATAGTCAAGTAGTTTTGGGGGTAGAATTATTTCTGCCGTTTGTAGCGTTTCATTGCTTTCTATATCAACTGACTCCTGGAATTTCTCCTGCTTTTTCAAACAACCATCTTGATGACCTCTGTACATTTAAGCTTTTATGTTTTGATGATGATTTGTGTATGATCACTTGCACGCCAGTAATCTAGTGTTCTCCACTCACAAATCGATAAGGCAATTAGAACTTACAACTGAGAGGTCAATATATGATAGTGTACCTGTCAGAATATGAGTTTATGGGCTCTGCTGTATTAAAGGAATCCCACATTTTCACTTCCTATAAGTGATGATATAAAATTTGCCCTTGTGTTGGCTGCAAGATCACTCCACGAAAAAATGTCTACTATTCATATCTCCTAGAATGGTCGAGGGAGCTGATGAACGATCTCAATCATAACACTATATGAAGCATTATAGTTTGGAAGCAAGCATATATCAGTTTGTTTGGGGGATAGCCCGCCAGACATAGAGGAGACTTCCGCCATGAGAACCCATTTGTTAGTTGTAAGGAGTCCTATAGCTTAAACAATCCCTGCAGCTAGGCGTATTATTATCAAGTTTACTTTCCTGTAGACATAATTATGGAGAGTATTCATGAATAAGTAATTTTAGTTCTTCATATTTAGCCCTCAGACCTTGATAATCCAACCGAAGTGGAAATAAGATTTATTTTCTGGGAGGCTCTCTGTGTAAGGTCTTACCGTTAATATATTAAATTTTTTTAGTACTACTAGAAGATGCACTGGTAATGGAAGTCTAGAGATCTTTAAAGTATTATAATTCTCCTTGCTTTTAGCATTATTTGTGGGTGCACGCTGGGGAGAATGATGGATCTCAATATCAATTTCTATTGAGACTAAATAATTTGTGGATCCTCTAATATCGGTTAAGTCGATAATAATAATTTGTTTCTCGACTTGGAGAATAAGGATGAAGACTCCCTGTTTTCCAATCATTAACTTGCGAGCTACCAAAGTTAGACACTTAAAGATTGAGAGCTTTATCAAGTCTTTTGTTGGGGAAGGGATGGAGTGAGGAATGCAGGGCATCCATAAGGCTTTACGAAGTGGTTCACTGGCCTCATTTATGTTTATGAATTTTCTTCAGGGACAGTATATCTACCCTGACAGTGCTACGTGATAAAGGACCTGTATCTGGTAAATTTTCTTTTGTTGTCACTGCCTTTGAATAACTTTAGATCTTAATTCGTAATCGTCATGCATACCCTACACTTATCTGTCTGGTGGCAGACTTGTTTGAGGCTGCTTCTTCAGAGTTATATAGCTTGTAATACTTGTCATTAGATTTATGATTCATATCACAGTCGAAGTACCTGGTTTCAGGTGTGCAGTCTTCGTGTTCAGGCAAAGAGCAAGCACCACATATTTTTTTTTTCATTTTAACAAATTCATGATGGGTGTTCATACTTACAACAACCGTAACATTATAGTGAACTCTGTCCGAATAGCTTAACTGCTATTCTTTCACCTTCAGTATTCACATGGAAGGGTACAACAGGCCCTTCAAAAGCAAGGATAAACATAAATGTCCCAGGAACCTTTTGTAGCTTCAGCACTTCAAGAGGACACATGCTCAGTATCACCTTTTCTGTAAATTCATTTACATCTCTGCTGAAGCTTTGACCCCTATCATAACTAGAATTAAAGTGATGATTGATATCAATCACAATTTCACTCTTGTTAGTTTTTAAGTTGCAGAGCAAATATGACTGTGCAAGAAACTGAACATGAGTGAGGACACTATTTTCATCCAAAATGGGAGAGACCACCAGATCTTACTCATCCAACCTTTTTCTGAAGGAGTCTGTTCATTTTAAAGAAATTACCTTTATCCTCTCTGGCTGTTGCAATAAGCTACACTCGAAGTTTAGGTTTTCTTACTGAGAGTTTATCCGTACCCAAATGGTTTCTTTTCCTGGTCCAGTCTGCAGGTCGGTAAACATCCAAGCATTTGGGACAATTTCACAGAGAACGCCATTCATGCTTGCATTGTGAATTTAGATATTACTCAAGTTGCAACTTGCCTTGAAAGCTTCCCTGCAGTTGCTAAATAATATCCAAGCACTTTACTTTTCGTTATAGACATCAAATTTCATTCTTATTTCGACAATTTCCTCATAATGTTTAAAAGCCTCATACAGTACATATCTCATAATCCATTTCTAATTAAATTTTCATACCATGGAGATCTCCAGTTTTTGAGTGCTAGTCATATTCTATGATTTATTGTTATTATTTACTCAAGAGTCATCATAACTTCGCTTGCATGGGAACTTGCTCCATTATCTTTCTTGTCATTCAAATTGACCTATCCGTTATTCGTTTGAGAGGAATTGCCAGGGATACTCGATTCTTTATTATTATTCATGAAGATCAAAGTTAGGAAGAAAAAATAAGTAAATAACCCTGAAAATCTTGAGGATATCATCAGCTTTAAGGGTTTTGCTCTTCGGGCACATGGTGCAGTAAGAGCTGACTCCCAAATGTCCACTCACTACCCTATCCCACAGGTGATGGAACAACACAATGAGAGTGGTTCAAGTGTAAGAAAACCCTGCTTGTTGGGACTGAGCGTATTACAAGAATACAAAGCATATTATAGCATATTATAGGCAAACCGGACAGAATACCTTGGGTACACTCCTTACAACCAGAACCCCCTGGAACCCATGGCCCAGCCCTGCAGGATAGTTTCCGCCCTTGAGCTGTCAATGTGGTATCTCTCAGGTCCGAACATTATCGGTTAGTTGATGACCCTACCACACTTCCTACTATTAGCTTCAGATATAAACTAGTTTTCAGCTACGATACCTTTCATATTTACTAGGTACAATAAATTTGACCGGAAGTAGATAAATCCACTAGAGGTAAAGTAAATTAATAATTAATAATACATAGGATTCTTGGACTCGAACTCGGGAATAAATTCCAGGGGTTCAAGAGCTCCCTCACTAGGTCAAGTGGTCCCAAGTGAAGGGGCTTCATGTAATAATAATAATAATAATAATAATAATAATAATAATAATAATAATAATAATAATATAATAATAATAATAATAATAATAATGATGATGATGATGATGATGATGATGCAAACACGAACAGATTTTTGTTTAACTGAAATTGTAACGATGAAGCCGATTTCACATTGTTATAATTAGTGAGGCTAATGAGGGTTGAACGCTGGCAAATCTAAACATGGAGTTTATTATTTATAAAATATCGAAGCCAAAATACCAACTCTAGAATAATGGAGCCCAAAGCGCCTTTGCCTGATCGTAAAACTGACGTAAAACCGCGGACTAATTTTTTTACTTTTTAGACAGTGATTTGGGTTTCCAAACTCCGATCATGAGCGAGGCATAAAACTCCCCTTTACGAGAGGCCAAAAGATTCCCCACGAAACAGATCCCCAGGGGAAAGTAATTACTGTTTATGAGTTGTAAACTCATAGGAGAAACTGGGATAGTGGATTGATCTTGCTTGCTACGGGGAATTTTACTAAAAAATCGATAATGATTCCTTCTAATCACTCATCAACAAAAGCATGGTACGAAACATTTCAACGTTATTTCAAGAATGGCCTAAGCAAAACTATCGTTGAAATTAAATATAATACATAAACTGAATGACAAGCAGTGCAGTAGGCATAATAATTATTTTCAACACTTAATTTCTCATTCATCCTGGATATGGAAGTACCTCATCAGGTGTAGCTACAGAGAGCGATTCACCTGTTTACATTCATCGCAGACTTACGTACAATGATAATCAAACCAAAGATTCTTATATTTACTTGGGATTCCAAATTGAGTAAAACGTTCTCCTACCAACTGAGCCCGTGTGCGCCCTCAACGCGTCGAAGATATTTTTAGAAAATACCTCTTTTTCTTCATATTTTTGCCTATATTTAAGCAAAGAAAGGCATGAGAGTTTGATACGTTATCCATATGGACATAACCTTCCCTTCCACACCTCTAAAAAGCGCTTCAAGTTTGTCTAGGTATAGAAGGAAACGGCCAAGACGTCGTATCTCTGCTCTGAAAGCGTGTGTTCGGCTGGTCGTGTTCAGGCGGGATAGGTGATATTGGGGGCGGATGAGGGTTGGGTGACATTGTTAAAAATGTACGTTCGCAGTGAAGAAATTAAATTATTTATTTTTATGAATCTGTTATCTGCTAAATGTTACTTATTTATTTTTTATTTATATATAGATAAAAACGTTCAATTTAAAATGAATATATTATGGAAAAATAAATGTATTTGATTTTATCCTTCCTTTTTTTAATTGAATGTATCATTATTTGTAGAATGGCACGGATTGTTACACACACATCTGCACACAATGTATATACATATATATATATATATATATATATAGTATATATATATATATATTATATATATATATATATGTATAATAAAAACAAAATAAAAAATAAAAAATACAATCTAAATTTTAAAAATTTAAAATTATAATTTAAAAATGAGAGTACCTGAAAGTTGAAAGTGAAAAAAGAGCATTAAAACAACCACTGAAACAGCAACCATTCGCTAAGAAAGGAGGAGAGAAAATGACCAGAAATGGGATTCAGGTCAGAGAGAAAACTATGCCAGGCATAGCGGAGACGATGAACTACCGCTATTCAAAGAAGGAACAAGTCTTTTGATAAATAATGACTCAAGTGTTGTTAAATACTCAGAGTCCTTATTGTAACCTAAAATGGAGAAGTGCTGTTTCTTGACTTCAGTCTTACATTTGATGGCATGATTTCTTATATTTGAATGCTCTGGTCTACTTAATCTCTGGCCCGTTCTAAAACTATACCCCATGTGGCTGTAAGAGGCTGTTGCAAATGCGAAACGTTTCTTAACGAATAAATCCTATATCTCATCATGTGTCTTCGGCTTTCCTGAAGTTATGTATGTATATGGAAGTTCCTGCATATCCCCTATATATATATAAAATATATATCTATATATATATATATATATATATATATATATATATATATATATATACTATATATATATATATACATATATATATGAATTTTTATCACATCACCGTGATTCATATAAATTCATCGAGCCACAAATGTCCTTTAATATCCAATTCGCTCTACCTCGGAATTAATATATTTTCATATGGGTTAACCGAAAGGGAATTTTTTAGTTGATAATAATTTCCTCCTCTCGTGGGTTTCACTTGTTGGCCGATTCGATAAAGTCACTGGAGTCCTGATTTCTTCTCAGCTCTCTGGGTTTTAAATTTGTATCAAGGTTAGGGGGAACGCGTGGAATGTCAAACACTTGCCTTCTAAGGTAGAACACGAGTTGTGAGGTAAAAAGTGATTCCTTGGCATTTTGCCAAAGTAACTTGCAAAGCATTTCACGAATCTCTTTCATTTTTATTTACATTTTTATTTTGCATTTGGTCTATTTCCTGCTGTTCTTCATATTCTCTTTTCTTCCGCTTCTCCGTTTGTTTTTTTTAGTTTCACTTCCTCCATTCAGAAATCTGAAAACTCTAGTCACCAAGAACTGACTTATTTGGAAAGTTGCCAGATAGTTCTGTTATCCACCGAGCCGTGGTATTAAATGTTGGTCACAAGTGAACAAAAATAACTGGTATATTTTGTTATCTGTCTCTGAATTCAGGGATGTTTCTGGTAGAGAATAATAATAATAATAATAATAATAATAATAATAATAATAATAATAATAATAATAATGTAAAGAAGAAAGTTCGATTTCATTCGGTAAGGGGTAAGAACAGCGAAGTGCCACCAGATGGCCTATTTTCAAAGATGACGAAAATTCGTTACGGAGCCAAAAGAACGACTTTTCTAATACTTCTTCTTCTCCTTCGGTCACTTGGGAAACGTTTCGCCCTCAGCTGTTTAGCCTGAGCCGTTGCAAAGGCAATTCCCTACTACTAATACTAGTACTATCGCTGGGCCAGAAACTGAAGTTGAAAGTCAAAGTTTGTCGACAACAGACAGTTTCTGATTGCGAAAGTTTGGGAACTCTCGACCTTTTGCAATCCACGTTTTTTTCTGTTGTTAGAAGTCGGAGAAACAATTAAAGCGATTCAAGTCACAATTAAACTTCATTGTAAGTTAAATGATTATTAAAGCAAGAATTAAGTCACTTTGGTTGACACCAAATGTTTTAAAGTACGATATTCAACTTATTATCAAGGCTGGTCAATATTACAAGATACGGTTAGGGATTTAAAGGGCAAAGAAAAGTACACTGATTGCTTTTGCATTTTCAGAGAGAGAGAGAGAGAGAGAGAGAGAGAGAGAGAGAGAGAGAGAGAGAGAGAGAGAGATGCTTATTGAATTATAAATGATGTTTGTATGTTTATATAAATTATGCAGTAACCATAGTCTTTGTACAAGCGAAAAGAAATGGCTCTTGATAAAGTACAACAGGAAAAACAAAGAATTGACCACCTGAGTA
>NC_061098.1:37654413-37659413 GCF_015104395.2 Macrobrachium nipponense | reverse complement strand
CCTTCCCTCTCAGCCTTGAGCATTCCCCAGTTAAATGTGTTAATTGTTTTGCAATAAGTGACAGTGCACTTGTATCACAGAACAGGTGATTGAATAGCTGTGTGTCAACTGCCACCCTCGGTGCCCTTCTCCCCATCTTTCCTGTGAGAATAATCAAGATTTTACATCTGAGCAGATATTTGAATTGTAACCCATTGTTACACGGTTCTATTTAATCTTAGTCTAACTTTATCAGTTCTTAAACCTAGTGTGGTTATCTATGTGCTTGTAGATGATGAATTCTCCGTACAGTGGGAGAACATCTTGTTGGGTAACGCTGCTGGAGTCGCCTTGGTCATCCTCTTCACCTTGCAGCAATGGACCTTTCCAGCAAGAATATATCTCCAAAATACCTGTACACTATTCCAGCGTTATATGGAGCACAACTTGACGAATACAAATGCATCGCAAAATTCCCATAGAGGTAAAGCTGCGAGGGCATACAACTTTTTTATCCCTAAAGCCACATTTCGATATATGTTTTGACAAAGGTAAAAAAAAAAAAAAACACCATGTTGCCTTAGCATTTGGAAATTTTTGTTGAAGAGCATTGCTTGCAAGCTCAAAATCCTGGATACATATGCCTCCTGTGTTTTTTTTATTCAGTAAGGCATGAATAGTTGGAAATATTTGTCTATGAAACATGTAGTGAATGGTATATCTTTTATGGAAAAGCTGATGGCAGGTTTTCAACGTTGCATCAAGAAACCAGACCTCCAAGTTAGCTAGTTTTTTTTAAATTGTTGTTAGTTCCAAATCCAATAATTCTCACATTTTCCTGTTGCCTCTCGTAAAAGTATATTTCAAACCAGCATTCATCGGAAAAATACTTTTACAGGATTGGGCACCAATTTGTATAGCTCATGCAATTTAAATTTCAAGTTGAATTCTCTCTCTACCCTCCTTCACCTGGTCAGCTTTTCATAAAGAAGTGGAGTTTTTGGCAAATTTCTTCCGCAATAATTGTTTTCCATCCCACTATTTCCATAGAGTCCGTAATAAGCTCCTAACCACTAAAATGAAACCGCCTATTCCCATATATACCGCTCCAAAATTATGTATTTATGCCAAGTTCCCTTTCCTTCACGATTTAAGATTTAAAAAGAAATTCATGAATTTAATTTATAATAAATTACCAGCAGTTAATTTGAAGTTAATCCCACGAAATCCTCTAAGTATACGTTCTTTTTTCAGAGTGAAGGACATACTGAGCCCTTCCTTGACATCCAACATTGTTTATAAATATACCTGTCCCAGAACCTACGTTGGATGTACGAGGAGGCTTCTCAGGGTCCGTTTCTGCTCCCATCAAGGTGTCAGCTTTAGGACAGGATGCAGATTGTCCAATCCCGAATTATCTAATATTCGGAATCACTCTCAGATTTGTGGTGCCAGCTTGGACATCAATGATTTTAAGATTATTGGATCAGCAAGTAGAGACGACGAGTAGATGGTGCTGGAGTCCCTTCTTATAAAGACCAATGTACCAACACTAAACACCCAATCGTCGTCCACACAACTGTTTTTAGCATAACTGCCTGTTCCTCGCAACTATTTCTAGCATAACTGCCTGTTTGTTTACTCTCCACGTTCTGTTTAGTCATCTTCTTATGTTAATTTTCTGTCTTTTTAGTCACTTTTTAACTCTTACCTTGGTAGGTGTTCCTTCGAGTTCTCGTTTTAATTTGTATTTGTAAATGTCAAATATCTGTTGTGCCTTTTTAGATTTTGTATGAGTGAGTGATGTTTTAGTATTCTTAATATATAATTTCCAGCCTTGAGGATGCATCATGTGATGTGAAACGTTGGTGTAATAAACGATGTCTTTGAAAGGCATGCCTTTATCTCTTCAACCTGGGGATATATATATATATATATATATATATATATATATATATATATATATATATATATATATATATATATATATATATATATATAGTGTGTGTGTGTGCGTGTGTGTGTGTGTGTATATATATATATATATATATATATATATATATATATATATATATATATATATATATATATATGAGATTCATTAAATGGTAATTAAAATCAAAGTAAGAACACAAAGCTGATATTAGATAACAAATCCGCCGTTCTCCTCAGGATTTGCACAGGTTTCTAGAATTGGCACTAAATGGAAATTAAATCAATCTTCCCAGGAAACTAAAACAGTAGGCATTGCTTCCAAGAATTAAAAAAGAAAAAGAAAAATAATCCACCAGTGAATTTTCGAAGACTGAATATGTTTAAGACGAGATCTGAGTTCGAGGAACATAATACTGACTCGTGATAAACGTCTTCGACGTAAGTATATTGAACCTCTCTCTTCTTCCTCCTCCAGACGAGAGCTGGATCCAATTTTCTCTTTCAGCTCGGGGTTATGGAACGCTGGAAAAAATAGGAATAACTTTATTTCCAGGAACACATTTCTCTTCCAGTCACGACCTCGGCGACGCTGGGCAGACACCTGGGATGAATTGAACAAATTTCTCTCTTTAAATTTGGACCAAATATACAATATAATATTACTGGTAACTGATGTGAATGATGACCTTGTGGTGTCTTTTCAAATCTGAATCAAGTATACATTAAAATCTTTTAGGACATTTAATATAAACAATGAATTCAGGTTATATGTAAAAACGCAGATGCATTACTATTCCACGATGAGTTTTCCTATGTAACATTGTCAAATCTGAATCTAGTAGTATATATTAGAATTTAATTGTATTACTTGTTGATGGAGGCGTCAGGTTGTTTATGATATGAAGAATACAAATGCATAATTTTTTTTATGAAATTATTATTTTCAAAGATACTTTGTAAGTGCACAACTCATATGCATATGTGATACAATAAGAATTTTGGTAGACATTAGATACTACCCTTATGAATGAATATGTCCCAAATTTATGAATGACATAGCAAGGAAATACTAGAATGCTGATGTGCCTTTTGCAGTAGATCTATGAAGCAATCAGTTATCAAAAGATAGACAGAACGACCGATATAGTAATTATGGGCGGTAGAGAAAATGGACCGTATCTTACTATAATGGGCGTAATGTCTGTCCGTCCGTCTGTCATTCAATCACGGGCAAACGGCAGGTCCGATGGGCATGAAACTTGGCAGGGTAATAGTGGAGACCCATAAGATGGTTTATAATGGGGTTTCATCCTAGCCCCACCCCCGCTCTGAAGGGGGTTGGGGTGAGAAAGGATTCCCTGAAACAGAGCTGGTTCTGGCTCTGAAACGAGGCTGGTTACGCCCGTAGACTTAGTTACTTTACGAATTTTCATACATAATTTCTCTATACATATATTTGCTAGTTCTTATCAATGGAGAGATCTCAAAAAAGGGGAACGAGAACTGAAATTCCTCATGTACCTCCTCAGTCTGCATCAATTTTCCTCGGAACAATTCTCACGGAAGGTTGAATGAAATCCCGGAGAAATGAAAGCAGTTTTGGTCTTTGGGAATGGCAGTTGATTCGGGACTCGTCTTTTGAAAGAGGGAGGCTGAAGTTTCATCTAAAAATAAACAAGAAAAAAGAAATCGAGACGAATCCATTTATGCAAAATTACTCCGTAATACGTTTTCATCATAATAAGTGCAGTCACTGAGCACCATGGAATAGGTTATGTACCCAAAGTGTCAGCAGAAAATCTTTATCTTCTTCTTCTTCTTCTTGAAGGTTTGTTTAGGAATTTGCGAATGATTACACTCCTTGAAGAACCACTCAAGACCAAAGGTGGATAATTGGTTGTAAACAAAAAGTTCAGGCTGAAGATGCTGGAAGTTGGCATGAATTTGGCATGAGGGTTGGCTGGATAAGGGTGAAGTTTCAATATATCGCCCCGATGAGGGTTTCAGAACAAGGTAAACAAGCCAAAAAAAAGAAAGAAAAAAAAAAAGAAATGCGCCGAAACAAACGAGTTTTCTGTACAACTTATTATGCTGTATGACACTCTTAGCCGGGCGTGGTGGTCTTGTGTTCTTGCGGAGCCATACACACGATCATGGCTAGACTTAACCTTAAATAAAAGCAAAACTACGAAAGCAAGTTGGTATGTTTTTTTAACTTTTACACATAAAACTAAACTGGCTTTCGTTTATACGGTAAAGGTAGTGTTCTAAAAACGAATGCTTTACAAACTTCGATAGATTAAACGATAGATTTAAATCGACGTTTAATATCTCGAACTATAAGATAAACGTTTAGAAAATATTGAATTGTGATGTAATAACTTGAATACCATATGAACCTCGCTCTTTCCTGTCTGAAAAATTCTTTTGTACATATCAGACAATATGTGTTGACTTTACATACACATAAGCTTTATCATGACTTTTGTTACTCAACTGCTATTGAGCCTTTAATATGTTTGTTATCCTGTTGTCACTGTGTGTTGCTTGCGTATATTTGTAAGGTTAAATATGAGTTACTTACACTAGGATCTATGTTTAGGTTTGGTGTATATAACACATACTGGTTCAATCGTATTCACGTAATATTGCCAAGACAGCTAAGTCTCTCTCTCTCTCTCTCTCTCTCTCTCTCTCTCTCTCTCTCTCTCTTTCTTTCAAGAACAGCTTTTGGACTTGAAACTCTTGGCGAAAAATTTAAATGACCTTTGTAAGACCCAAAGACATTTTGCAAGATCCTTTTGCGAGTTTCATGAAGGCGCTGTGGAACAAGTATGACGGTGTGTTTGGATCGCATGAGGTATCTGAGTTTGATTTAATAGTGTTTCCAGGGTGGGGGTGTGTGGGGGGGGGGGGGGGGGTGTTTGTGGGCACCAGGGTACGTGGCCCATAACAAAGAATGACAACGTAATAATATTGAAGATGGGAAAAAAAAAAAAAAAAAGGAATCCATTATAAAAATAATATTTTGAGAAAAAACAACGATGATAATAATGATACTAATATATATATATATATATATATAT
>NC_061098.1:37631913-37651913 GCF_015104395.2 Macrobrachium nipponense | reverse complement strand
TCATAAAATTTTTCTTCCTTATCCTTTCATACACTTTCACAATATGTGATGTCAGACTCACAGGCCTATAATTACTTGCCTCTAGTCTTGATTCACTTTTGAAAGGTAAGGGTAATATATGCTAATTTGTGCTCATCATACATCTTGCCTGTATCTACACTTTGCTTTAATAATATTGCAAAGGGCTTTGCAATAGAATGAACTATTTTCTTTAACAAAATAGCAGGGACACCATCAGGCCTAGCTGCAGCTCCGTTTTTAATTTCATTAATAGCATGCCCAATATCAGCTTCATTAATATCTATGTCTGATAAAAATTCACTATTTTCATCCCTTATTTCTGTATCATTATCTTCATTATTAATTCTAGGGGTAAATTCTCTCTTATATCTTTCTGCCAATATGTTGCATATTTCCATTTTTCATTCGTTAATCTCCCTTCAATTCTTAGAGGGCCTATTTCTATTCTTCTTTTATTCATCTTTTTCGCATATGAGTACAATAGTTTGGGGTTTTGCTTGATATTTCCTAAGGTTTTTTCTTCCAAGTGCCATTTTTCATTTTCTTTGATTGTATAATCTTTTCTTCTGCATTTTCTATCTTAATTTTTAGTTCCATCACTTTCCATGCATTTTTTCTTTGCAAGACCTTTTTACCACTTCTGATTTTCTGGAACAAGATCCTTCTGTCTCTTGGTATGCATGACTGATGTTTACTTTTCTTCTTGGGTATATATTTATCCACTATTTTCTCTAATATTTTATATATTATATCCATATTTACCTGTATATCATCACTTCCGAAAATGAGAGAGAGAGAGAGAGAGGGGGGGGAAGGCATCATGGTAATCTTGGCACATTAATCAATTGTTTTTATATACTAAAGTTTTTTATTACCGACTACAGTATCAGTGACAGAATAGTTGTTACTATTACTAATATAACTATTACATATATGCACACACATACACACACATTTGTATATATATATATATATATATATATATATATTATATAATATAGTATATATATATATATATATATATATATATATATATATATATATATGATATATATATATTATTATATATATATAAATATATATATATCTATATTATATATATATATATATAATATATATTATATATATCTACATATTTAACTCATGGGATTCGGAGGGATGGAGACAATATACCCTGGAAATAGCTAAAATCCTTGGATACCTGAGACCCCTCTGAAAATGCCTACAACTACCTATTTTGACAGATCAAACAGCACAAAACCCCTCTAACTTATACCGGAGTATTTTAATAGTTTTATCACAAAAAATGCATTTAGTCCCAAAAATTATATTGAAATACATTGATTCGTGAATATATCTAATTTTTTGTGAACATGTTCCACAAAAGAATCTTCAAATAGGTTAAAAGTTAAGAATATATTAGTTTAACCAGACCACTGAGCTGATTACCAGCTCTCCTAGGGCAGCAGGAAGGATTAGATATTTTAACATGGCTACGAACCAATTGGTTACTTAGCAACGGGACCTACAGCTTACTGTGGGATCCGAACAACATTATATCAATTTCTAATCACTAGAAATAAATTGTTCCGGTTTCCACTGCATATATATATTATATATATATATATATATATATATATATATATATATATATATATATATATATATGATAGTATAAAACTGTTCTGTCACTGTTACTGCAGTATGTAATAAAACAGTATTGATTACTGGAACAATTGACAAATGTGACAAAATTTTACACCTTCTCTCTCTCTCTCTCTCTCTCTCTCTCTCTCTCTCTCTCCACTTGTAAAGAAATTTAGACCATATTCCATCGCACTGGAGAATTTTCTGAACGCTATCGGTTGATATCTACCTTTCCTTCTTAGTGACTATGAAGATCACAGGCTCCTTTTTCGAAAAAATCAGCCCAACAAAGAACAAAATCATTTTTTTTACTAAAAAGCCCCCAGCCCGATCCCTCACCATTTTTAAAATTCACATTTTATTAAATGAACATCAAATGGTAGCATCAACACAGTGAATCCACACGATGCGAAATCCATTAACTGTAGATGAGTTTGTTGAGCAAACACAAGTGTCAATCCTAGAACATACCGACTGAGAGCAAACATGAATGTTATTGAGACAGTGAAAAGTCTAAAACAGCACTTGTGAGCAATGCTTTCTGTTGACAATAGTTTAAATGGGCTTTTAAATTTTGAACATAGCTTTCAGTAATGGCTTTTGGAATAAAAATGTTTTTTTGACAATGGAAGAATCAATTTATTTAATGGGCTGGGATATATTCGGTCTTTGTTTGTTAAGAATATTCTATGATATCCTCATTAGTAATAAAGCCTTGTATATAATAGGTCTGTATGTAGGCATGTGTACATTTTATCGTACGTCAGGTATAATTATCTATTTTTGGCAAAGACACCTTATTCTATCGCTCACAATACGTAATATACTTTACAGAAAAAAAACAATAATTTAATTTCCGCTCAAAAATCCAAAGCAAGATGACATCTCTAAACCACCAAGATATTTTGATATTTGTTTTATCTTGCCACTCATTTCTACTCATCCCGAGTCGTGATAAGTATATCTTAGTTTAACCAGACCACTGACCTGATTAGCAGCTCTCATAGGGCTGGCCCAAAGGATTAGATATTTTTACGTGGCTAGGAACCAATTGGTTACTTAGCAACGGGGCCTACAGGTTATTGTGTGATCTGAACCACAGTATATCGAGATATTAATTTCTATCACTAGAAATAAATTCCTCTGATACATTGTTGGCAGAGCGAGGTATCGAACCCAGACCCTAAGATCAGTAGTCAAGCACGTAACCGACACGTCCAACGAGGAACTGGTAATGACTACGCCATGTCATAGAGAAGAAATTATCCATTATACAGTACCTGGTGATCTATTGATAAATTCCCGTAAGATGTCTGAATAAGTGGCCGAATTGTTATGTGTCACTTAATACCAAATGATGTAATTACATTATCATCAACTGTACTGGTATTAATTTCAATGCAGTTATATTTATTTGCAAAATAGTATCGATTAAAAAACTATTTGAGGAACCCCGAAAGACATGAAAGAGAGAGAGAGAGAGAGAGAGAGAGAGAGAGAGAGAGAGAGAGAGAGAGAGAGAGAGAGATTTCAATTTATCTTGTGGCAGATAGACTTGCTGCCTAGTTGAGAGAGAGAGAGAGAGAGAGAGAGAGAGAGAGAGAGAGAGAGAGTGAGTTGTTGAAGTAAATAATAGCTGAATCAAGGAAATAAACAAACAGCCACGTAAATAAATAACACCATGTCAGAAATGGAAAAAAAGAGAAAAAAACTTTGGGCTCAAGTTGCAGTTGTTATTATTGAACCGATAGCAAACCCTCGACTTCCGATGAGAAATGCAGACCTTCGATTTCCATGACAGAGGAAAGTCGACTTTTATGAATTTATTACGGGGGTCCCGTTCTGAGGTTGTGCAATAATATTTCAGCTGTTAATATTCCCATAAAGATTCTACTTTTACAGTTGATATGATGCTTTGGGTAAAAATGACCTTAGCAACTTATAAATGCCTCTTTGAGAAAGGAAAGTTGTTATGATAGTTTCAACATTTTTATTTAGCCAACTGTTATTTCCAGGATTGATTGAATGGGGTTCATCTAGCGCCGGGTAAGGGAAATTCCTATTATCTTCTGAGCAGGTCAAACTGAATGCCATTGTCTCCTATTGTCATATTTTAATAAAGAGTAGATCTCACGAGAAAGACATCGTTGTTTGAAAATTAGGAAGCATTCTAAATAAAGCTATTAATGTATAATTTTCTATATTTTCAGTTAAATCCAACTGAGATATATTTAATATATGTCTCTTCTATGTTTCTAAAGTTGGCGGAACTTAATGGCAAAAATAAAAAAAAATATGAATGGTTACATTTTCGTTTTTATCTGTTAATAATTTTTTTTTACCAGTAGCTGCACCCGTCCCTCGGACCTGTTATCGAACGCACATTACCTTCTAAATGACCTGGACGTACATCTTTTGCCAGCCAGAGCTACTGTGTCACTGAGTGGCTCAGTCAGGCATTGCCGGCCGACGGCAGGCGCATACATGTTGCCAAAGTTTGCTTGGGAAAGATTTTCATCGTGAGGCCCCCTTAAACAGCGCTGATAAAACTCTGATATTGATGTTATACGCGTTAGCAGTCACAGTACCAAATCTGAAAGCAGTAGGCCAATCTTTGACTCATGGGCCGTAATTTCCAAACGGGGGGCCTGCACCCTTTGCTATCAAGGTCGGGGTAGGTAGGCTACCTGGTAGGTAAGTCGAAAGGGCGTATCCCGGCCCCTAATATTATGGGAAACCCTCGGGCACCCATTACCAGGGGGTAGGTCCCCCTTGCTACTGAGGGTACCTTATGGCCCCCATAATGTGGGGAGCCTGTTTTAACCTATAGAAACACTTCTACATAGTTGTCAACTCCGCAAGTTGTAAAAATTAAGGAGTATGAAAAAAAGGGGTTATGACCCCCTCAGAAACGGCCCGTGTATTCCGGCACTTCCTGTGGAGGAGGGGAGTCTGTGGTAAAAATTTGGTATCCCTAGCTTTCATAGTCTGGGCGTGCATAGCGAACAAACAAACAAACAAAAACAGACAGACAAACGGACAAAAATTGTCTTTTATATATAGAAATTCATTTTCATGTTGATTTTTATCTGTCGATAAATCTATTCATAAATATATTTATTTATTTATTTTATACGTATGAATAAAACTCAATTCTTAAAATCTCTACTGAAAATGTAAACCCCAAAACAGTTGGAAAGAATATTGCGTATTGAACGTCACAACCTCTGGCACCAAAGCTAAGCCACCTTGATTACACCTGGACAGGTGAACCAGCCCCGCCAACCGCCACGCTGCAGATAAGGACGGAATACCTGGGCCGTTCCATTCATCATCCGAAAATTCACGATTCAAAACCCGAGCATGATAATGTCCATAGAGAGAGGAAGAGCTGAATAGCACAGTAAAAGGGTTGTGGTTTTTAAGTGTTTCTGGTTGCAGCTGAAACAGAAGTCTCGAAGTTTCGTTAAAGTTTTCGAAATGATTAAACAAATATATGGCTGGTTATAGCGATCTTAAGACTTTCGTATTACTGAAATTTGTGTTCAAAAAGACAATTGTTATGATGTTTAGACATTAATATACAAATTCTTTCGTATTTACCTGTGAACTTAACATTTCTCCTTTATAACATAAATGTCAGTGATGTGAAGTCTTACGATTTATCAAACAGCACGACAACATTTCTAATTTCTATAATTTCCAGATATTCAGCGAAATGCAAAAACTTCTGTTTAACCGAAGCCAAAGCCACGAAAAATCGAACACAGTTCTGTGCGAGACGTAAACAAATCTATCTACATGATTGCATACAACCTCTTCATTTCTTGGTCCGTAACTGAAGACGACTCGATAAATCAGGTTGAAAGGTCAGGTATTATAACGTATGTCTTCATATGAGTCTCTGCCTTGGTTTACAGCCTAAGTTCATCATTTATCAAGCATTTAAGGTTCGGAAGGTCAAAGGTTTGAGAAGCGAAAGGTCACTGATAAGGAGAAACCGCTTTTGTGTTTGATAAGGATCAAAACCTGCTTCTCTGTGGCTAGATCTGGCCATCTGGCGGACTTTGGCAGGTCGGGTTTAAGGCTTCTGTTGAATGTGGAATCTCGGTCTTTTTTATTCGTTCCTTTTCTGTTTTGTTTTATTTTCGTGTGTGTATTGTGTGTGTGCGTGTTGTAAAAGAGAGAGAGAGAGAGAGAGAGAGAGAGAGAGAGAGAGAGAGAGAGAGAGAGAGAGAGAGAGATTCCATACTGTCAATGAAATCATGATGAACGGACGAATTACAAGACAAATATAAGTAAATAGTTAAAAAAAAATGATATATGAAGTTGATCGAAAATTGGGTTTTCATTTTTGAAAGAGATTTATTCAGGTATTCAGTAACTGAGAGAAAAATAATGTAAAAGAAAACAAATATATTTCTATCTAAATTTAATAAAAAAAAAAATCTACTTGAAGTTCCTATTGTGACGCTACACTAAAAAAGAAGAAGAAGAAAAAAAACAGCACCATGAAGGAAAACGTGCACAAATTTGGACCGATTAATTAAACGGGTAACATTCCATGAACTTGACTGGAGGGGTAAACTCATCTTGACTCTGCATAAGCGATCTTTTGATTATGTGTTATTACACCAAATTGGTGACCGAAACTTCAACCCTCTGTAATGCGGCTCTAATTAAGCCGGGCACGAAGCGGAAAAGGTCGAATCACTTTCAACATGTTACGACCTCGTCAGAATCATTGTCAGTTATGGACTGACGAGCATCAAGAGAAATTACAAATTAGAAATGAGGGTTAACGGACTGTGAGGTACAAATTCTCCGAGAGGAAAAATGGATAAGAAACACCTTTCGTAGTGAGATAAAATGAAGATTCACAGATTTGTGAGCAAGAGAAATCCGGGCAAGAATTATGAGGGAGGTCGAAAAAGGAAAAAAAGAAAAAGCTTGTTAGCAAGGATGAGGACGGCTGGAAAGATGAAGGAAGACGCTGGGGAAGAATATAGTCTTTAGTTCAAAAAAATCAGTTCCGAGATTATGAAAGAGAACAAATAAAAAATTGTAAAGAAGTAAAGTTGTTGCAATGAAGAAAAAGAAACGAAAATGAACAATTTTTGGAAACTTTAAATTAATTACAAGTTGTTCAGCGTAACCTACTTAAGTACCGCTTCATTTCTTCCAGCAAGAGCTGCCAAATGACGTCCAGTGCGTCATTTCACAAAGAGAACCACCACTTTCATAAACAAGAGAGAAACAATATTAAAATCATCCGCGCTATGGGAGAATTAGTACCTTTCAGAATCTCTGCCTTTCAGAGTAATGTCGGCTGTCAATGCGGTTGAAGTTTTGCATTTTTCTTCGTAATTCGGGACCTGATTCTCTTATTGACAGCACCTTGATTTGTCGTTACCCGTCGCGTTCCCGGGCTATCATATATCAACCTCTCACTGACAGACCGGGCGAAAATAAACCGGTCTGATTTTGAGATATCAGTTCGCCCTATCACTTTTTGTTTGTGATATGAATCCAGAATGAATTTGTCTGATATGTTTCTTCGTGTGATAGGAATCTGAAATCAAGTTTTCGTCGCAATAACAGTTCTGATTTTCGTAATTTTATGCCAGCACGGGCTCTTGCTTCAAATTCGTGCGAGCAAATCGTGTCAATCCAATTTCGTTAAATATCGTGAACCTCGTGGACGGATTTCAAGCAGACGCTACTGGAGCGGGAATATTATAATGGAAAAGAAAAAATAAAAAATGCGCAACAGTTTCTCCGGCGCAATCGAGTTTCTTGTCCGGTTTCCCGCCTCAGCCACGGCCCATGAAACCCAGCCACGGTCCGGTAGTGACCTATGCTATTGGTATCTATAACGCTGTCGGAAGTACGATTATAGCTAACCTTAACATTTTATAAGGTAAAAAGAATATGGCTAGAGGGCTGCAATTTAGTAAGATTGATGATTAGAGGGCGGATGATCAACGAACCAATTTGCAGCCTTCTATCCTCGGTAGTTTTAATTAAATAAGATAAGGTTAAGATTAGCAATAATCGTACTTCCGACACCGCTGTAGGTATCGATAACAGACAGACAAAGCTAGCGCAGCCTATAGTTTTCTTTTAGAGAAAACCAAAAAGTTTACGCTGTGACTTTTACCGAAGTTTATTGCTTACCTGAGAGAGACAGAGAGAGAGAGAGAGAGAGAGAGATCTTGTGGGAAAGAATAACGAGGAGCCACATGTCACGGGAAGGTGACAAATCGGGTCCCCAAGGTTTTCCTAATCCTATCCACCTCCCTTTCACACCTCCTACCTTTGCTACTCTCTGTCTCTTCTCTTGCTCCCTTCTGTTTCCCGTTTACTTATGTCATTTTTCCTCTTCTCCGACGTTCGGTTTTCTCATCTCGTTCTTTCTGTCCGTTCAATCATTCTTTGCTAATTCGTGGAAGAGTTGTAATTCTTAAAATGGTTCCTTGAATTGAATGGTTCCGCACCTACCAAGCGAGAGTCCCCATCTCACACTGATTACGTAGAGTGAGTGACAACCTGCTTCTCTCTCTCTCTTTCTCTACGATGGTCCTCGTCGTTTCCGACCTTCTTCAAGCGTTTAATCACAGGAAGGCTCCGGAGATAGGCCAATGACGGTCTTTGAACGCATTACTCGCAACAAAAACTAGAACGCCAGCCCCGAAACCACCATTTGAACGCTGTCCAGATGCCAAACGTAAAACAAACATTTGAGGGGGATCCCTAAAACATCCATTTGAACCCAGACCCCCGAAACAATCACATGGACGCAAATATTTGAATGTTATCCCCGAAACAATCATTCGGACGCAATAAAGGAATCAGGCATCTAAACCCATAACAAGCCGCTGTCATTCGAAGTAATCTCTAAAGCAGAATTTAAACAGCATTCGTCAAAACATTGAACGCTACTTAATATAAAGAACTCACTCAATATAGAACGCACTCAAAAATTTAAAAAAAAAAAAAAAAAAAAAAAAAACATCTAATCTGGTAGCGTTTAATTCGCCAGCGTTACGCGAGTGCAAAAAAAAAATAAAAATAAAAAAAAATCCACCTGAAACATTAATCTTGTGGAGTTCAATCTACCAACCTTACATCAAGATATATATATATATATATATATATATATATATATATATATATATATATATATATATATATATATATATATGAATATTTAAAACACGCTTTTATTAAAAAGCGCTAAACAGTAAAAAGAGAGAGAGAGAGAGAGAGAGAGAGAGAGAGAGAGAGAGAGAGAGAGAGAGAGAGGGCAAATATTACATTTTGAAAATAATAATTTTCATTTTGCGGTTGAGAGTCTAAAATTGGTTGCTCTCCATAGAGAGAGAGAGAGAGAGAGAGAGAGTGCATATTTTCCACGATAATTAAAATCAGCAATAAATCTTCTTATAATAAATAATGTTATATAACCAGCATCAAATCTACAAGAAAGCATTTATGACAACAGTCAGGACTTTGTACCATGTGGCATAACCTATCTATCTATCTATTGATCTATCGATCCTCATGACTTAATATGTCATGGAATATCTCGTTAAAATACCATGCAACTGCATCACTTAAAACTGGTCAAACCATTGGTATGATATCAAGGTCATGGTAGTTTGTAATTTTTTTTTATGAGTAATCCTCCATGTGTGCAACTTCTCTCTCTCTCTCTCTCTCTCTCTCTCTCTCTCTCTCTCTCTTTTTCTCTCTCTCTCTCTCAGTGCCATTTTGCTTGGTGAGACATACCCGCACACACACTCTAATTAACCAACAGATATCACGTGTTTAACATACGTCTAGAAATAGAAAAATATCTAGAAGTGTTCATGAACTGTTGGTGATAAGATTAGTGTGAAAATATTAGGATAAAGCATCTACTAAGTTAATTTATCAAGTGAAATATTGTAAATCAGATCAAGATGGCAGTAAGTTCCAACTGTGGAAAGAAATGGCGAAATCTTGCTCATCTAGCAGATTCGCAATATGATGAGGTAGTAGTAAGGGAGCTGGCATTTCTCATCTATGAGATCAACAGCAGCCCTAATCAAAAAGATACAAAAGCATTCATAGACATATTAGAAGGATATGATCCTTCAAACTGGAACAAATCAACAGAAAACATTTGAAAATAATTGAAGGAGTTTCAAATAAAATCCAAGTGGTCAAGAGACTCATAAAGAAAATTTACATCAATCAACATATTACGACAAGAAAATGAAGGTAACGGTGAACTTGTGAATATACTAATTGATGCAATAGGAAAAAGAATGCCAAAAGCATGCAAACAACTGTGTAAGATGTGGTATAGCATATTGTAATAGTATAATCTCTCTTAATGTGATATCCTTATGACTCATGTATTTTACTATACTGCATATGATACAGTACTGATGTGTCAATTGTCCTGACTTAGACATTCGGAGGCTACCATACACTTTTAGGACAATTAACTCAGACTAGCCTATACAAAACACTTCAACCATAGGCTAATATAAAGTACCTCATAGGCCTAGGCTACTATATTCTTGGCTATCCTTAGCTGGAACCGGTACTTGACGTCGGAGACGGTCGAATCTTCATTGTTGTAATAAGGGTTGAGGGAAAGGCTGGCTCCCGGGTTTTTTTAATAATATTTCTTCTTAACAGTAGGTGGATACATTGTAAAAGTAGCTTATTCCTAGCTGTACTCCTTCAATACCAGTTAGAACCAACACCGATCCCTATACTGGTTCTTACACAGGACACTATACTGGTTCCCTGTAATACAAACAGTTCATTTAGGATGGCAATCTCGTGCCAAAGAGCATGCATTCGTTCGTTAGGCCTTTAGGCTATGCTACCCATGCCTAACTTTACTGTTACACATCACAGTTAGCCTGACTTTATATGCATAACATGGGTGGAATTTACTCTAGAATTGACATTTTTCATAAACATATGGGAAGACTAATCACATCTTAGCCTACATTTAATTGATGGTACAATTGCAACAACATGCAGACTCAACATGGTGCAACTTACGTAACAGTACCATTACAATTTTTGGCAATTGGCAGTTATATCAAAGTAAAAGTATAAAGAAACACTACCAAATGTTATGGCAACATATACATTATTACGACAAGTGCATACCTTTTACAAGGGCGAAATACGTCATTTCAAATGAATATAAGGGGAGAGACATTCGTTTCCCCTCAGCGTTGCCGTACTCGTCTCGAACAGAGAGATTTTAGCTTTTGCAACTGCGCACTTGGTTACAGTTACGTACTTACGTACATACACTCGATCATAGACAATCTCAACTTCGAGTGGCTAACTTAACATCTTGATAAGATGAAAACCAATTCGGTTTTCCAGTCCACCAATTTCCATGAGTACTGTCATAAATGCTAAATGAATGATTTCCATCATTACATCACTTTACCCCTACGGAAAATTGGTTTTCATTTATCAAGGACAACCAATCCCTTAATTATAATATTTGGGTAGATAATAAATCTGACAACAACAACACAGGTCCTGCACACAGTAAATACTTTCTATCTCTCAACCAGAGACATGACTGCTTATCTCTCAACCAGGTATAACTGGACTTTAATCATTAAGGTCTGCTAACAGACGTACAGAGCAAGTTGTGGGACGCCCCACCCTTAAGGCGCGTTTCTACCTAACCATCCTAATAACTTTACCAAGTTAAACACTTATGTAAGAGTGATCTTAAATTCGGTTAAGATCTAGTCACTCTCATTAGGGGTATAATCACTTATGGTTATTTTCTCACAAACAATCGTTACACCAACATTCAGGTTCATTCACTCAATAACCAAGAGCAGGAAAACTTTCCTTTGAAGATAATATACCTCTTAAAGCATCCTAATGACTAACTTACACATCAGTCACATAACTTGAGCAACAACAGAGCTGTAAAGCTTTTGGACGGGTAGCTCTTCATACAAAACTCAACTAAGTTCAAACAAAACTCAATGAGTATAAGTTCACTGTACACAAAACAGGTGGTGTCATCATCAGATCCATAATCTATGAAGATAACATATACATACAAGAATATATACTTGGAAATGGACATAATGGTTATATAGGTGTGAACTCTTCCAAAGCATGCAAATACAAAAAACATTCTTCACAGAAAATACAAAAAAAACAGTACAAAAATTACAATGATCTCACAGTTCTTCTATAACCTAGAGGCGGAGGAACAATATTATTAGCACCTCTGGTTTGTACTCTTTCATTCACTACATCAGGAGTTATATCATCCATTTCCTGCATGTTTACTAACCACTGTTCTTGTCCTATAAAGGGTTTCACTTGTCAGCAGCACGTTCAATGATGGTTTGGTCAAACATGTTTCTTAACTCATATTTAGCACCATCCCTAAACACTTTGGTTACTACATAATGGACCGCACCAATCTGGGGTTTAGTTTCTTACTAGTGCTAGGAATTACATTTTCATTTTTAACCCAAACAAAGATAGTTTTCATCCACTTTCTCATTTTTCCTCTTTTGGTTAGCTATTGCACGATACTTACTGGCCATCTCTCTATGAGTTTTCTGAATTATTTCATGAGCCTTTGCAATGGCAGTGTCTTCTACATCATCCGTAATTGTGGGCAACACACTAGTCACTTGTCTAGGAGCTCTACGAGAGAAAAATACATAGTGAGGTTGTTCACCAAGAGTGGTATGTACAGCAGAATTTAGCACACGCTGTGCACCTAAGTATTTAGGCCCACTGATAAGGATGTCCTTTACACATTACATTTAGTACTGTTTTCATAGTTCTATGCATTCTCTCACTTACACTGTTTCCTTGTGGATGATATGGGGTAATATAACCAGCATTTATCTATGTTCCTGGCATAATTGTCTAAACTGGTTTGAGTGAATTCAGCACCATTATCAAGAATGACTGTCAAAGGTACACCAAAGTCATTCAAATAGACAAGAAGTTTTTGCTTACTTCCTCTGCAGACTTACTTCGCAAGGATAGAACTTAACATATCGGCTGTAATGATCAATTACAGTCAAAACATATCTATAACCATTTGCACCAGATAGCATATCAGTTAAATCAAGACTGATTCGCTCTAAAGGCTTAGTTACAGGAGGCAATTCTTGGAACTGTTGTTGTAAAGAACTACTGGCTTTATGTTTTGACACATAACACATTCACTATATATTTAGTAACATCTGTACGCAATGAAGGCCAATAGAACAAGTTTTCAATAGCATCAATTGTTTTGCGTATACCTAGGTGACCTGACATTGCTTCATGACCTAGCTTCAAAGCTGCCTTTGTTAAGTCCTTAGGAACTACTAATTTCAATTGAATTGAATTATCAACTTTATCTGCACTGAGATATAACAATCCTTCATACAACATGAATTGATTAATCAAAGCTCTTGGAAACCCTTTGCGCGGTAATTTACCACCTTCTAGGAAAGTTATTAGTTCCGCCCACCTTGGTTCCTCTAACTGCTTTTCTTGAACTCATCTTTACTCAGACCAAGATAATTGTCCCTACTCTGATGAAAGACTGCTCTGACTGGTCTACTTAGCTGATCTGCCACCTGGTTATCTTTACCTGGCCTATATTCTACCTTGAAACGGTAATCCTGCATCTCAATTACCCATCTGCTCATTCTAGGTGACTTTGTTTTTGTTCTCTTGAACACTGAAACTAGAGGCTGATGATCTGTGTGAATGGTAAATGGAACACCCACAGAAAATGATGGAATCTACGACAAGCTAAGACAATAGCAAGTGCTTCTCTGTCAGTGGTACTGTACCGCTGTTCAACTGGCTTCAGCTTCTTAGAGAAATATCCAATGGGTTTAACTGACCATCTTGTCTCTGCATCAAAGCAGCACCTACATGATCTAAACTAGCATCAGTGAATAATTCAAAGGGTTTGGTCATCTGAGCCTTTACTAGCACTGGAGCGGTGATTAATGCTAGTTTCATCTGTTCAAGCTGGATTGACAATCTTTTGTCCACAAAAAGGGTTCTTTCTCTTTTAAGAGATTAGTCAGGGGAACAGCAATTTTAGCATAATCCTTAATGTGTTTTCTGTAAAACCCACACATTCCTAGAAATCTCCTAGTTTCCTTGACATTATTAGGGGGTTTCATTTCTTGGATGGCACTGATATTGTCTGATCATGGTCTACAACATCCTTGGAAATTATGTGACCTAAGAATATGATTTCCTTTTGGCCTATCTGACATTTCTTTAGATTTAACTTCACTCCTCTTTCACTGAAAAGTTTGAATAGTTGGTCTAATCTTTTCAACAAGATTGGAAAACTGGGAGCCCAAACCACAATATCATCTAAGTAATTCTTAACCCACCCTTTCTTAATAAGAGGAGCCAAGATATTAGACATGATACGTGAAAATATAGCTGGACTGCAACTTAATCCAAAAGGAAGGCGTTTGAACCTATACAGTGAAACTCCATCACTAAAAGTTGTTAAATCTCTACTCTCTTCATCTAATTCCACTTGATAGTATGCATCTTTCATATCTAAGGGAGGCATAATAATGGTTTCCTGCAGCTGTTTCTACCATTTCTTCTAATCTAGGTAAAGGGTGAATATCAACCTGAAGGTGTGTGTTGACTTTACGGTAATCAAGGCACATTCTCTGAGTTTGATCAGGTTTAATAACAAGTACAATAGGGCTAAGCCATGCAGCACTGGAGGGTTCTATTATTCCTCTCTCTTCCATATCTTCTAACATGGTGGTAATAAGGGTTTTGGCTTTTTTCAGGCTATCGATATATGGAAGACCTAATTGGCTGTGGATCACTTACAGCAATATGAGCTTGTACATCTTTAAACTTTCCCAATTCTTTTTCTTCAAGGATGGAAACTGAATTATTAGCAACCACATGTCACTTAATTCTGCTTGTTGATCAGCAGTAAGATGGGAATTATCTTGCTGAGAAAGCAAATACTTAAGCTTTTCTTCTCTAGTATTTCCTGACTTGATATTAACATTAATACTAGGAGGAACTAAATCATTCTGAATTCTTGTTTTCCTGCATTTTGGAACTGGCTGATCAATGTCTTCTTCACTGATTATCCTATAATACCCTGATAGAGTTCCAACCTTCATTGTCATCCTGGATTAAGTATTATTGACAAGTGGCAAAAACACTTCCTGAGCATCATTAACCTTAAGGCATAGTGCAGACTGAGTTTGACACTCCTTAACTTCAGGTACAAATTCTAACAATGTGTTAGGAGGTTCATCTACAGGTAAGGGATAAATACCAGCTATATACTGAGGTAGAATAAGTTTCCTTTCAAGTCTACCCTGAGCTTTATGAGGAACATTACGTTGAAGTACTTTAATCTGCCTGACTCTTTTATTAGATGGTCTAGGTTTCAGATATCTTACTGGCTAAATATGTCTAGCCCAAATAATAATTTTATGTGCATCATCCCATGTCATTGGTGCAGACCTAATCAATCGGCTCCTAACAATAAGTCTGTGTCCAGATAACCATCAGGCACAACAGAAAACAAATGGGTAACCACCCTGGAACCAATGTGAACATCCAAATACACTGTACCAAGAACAGGGAGAACATGTTGAGTAACTCCAGTAAGTTGTGGTATATTTCTCATTTGATTACACTGTAAACCTAAAGTTTCTATGAGTTTCTTCTGTGCTATACATACTTCACTACCAGTATCAATTAAGGCACAACACATTACATTGTTAATCATCAAATTGATAGAAGGAGACCTGACACTTGGGCTTAGTCATTGCATTCTTAACCTGCCCTGGACATTTTGCTGAACCTCTTTTACAATTTGGTTTGTGACAATCAAAACAAACACCTTTTGGAGGGTTACGTGGACATTCAGAAAGCTTTGTGATCTCTGGACCTTACAGTAAGCACAGCACTGATTGTTTTCTTTATTCTTACTAAACTTCTTTAATTTGTTAGACAAATCACTAATTTGCTTCTTCAGATCTTGCAATTCTGTGGTTGTATTTGCATTACTATTTACTACAGGCTGTGGTTGGGAATTGCAATTCTTAACAGGAAAAAACAAAAACTTTACGTTGGGTAACATCCCCACTTATGGTAGCTAGATGATACTCATATTCCACAAATTCAATGAATCTTTCTAAGGGTATCCTATCATCCAGGAAATCCTTGAGTCTTTCCTGGGATGTACTGCTAAGTCCTCCTATACAGTTTCTTTTTCACAAGACTGTCAGCTTTGGGAAGGGAATCCTTAGGAAATTTTCATTTCAAAAAGCAGACAATTTACATTTCATTATGTTAACAAATGCTCTAGGGGCTTCGTCTATACTGTAACGTTCCATCTCAATTTCCTGCCAAGCCTGCGTAATATTGGCTGAACAAGCAAAGTGGGTGATTCAGTATGTCCTTAAACTGACTCCAAGATATGTTATTTCCCTTTTTTCTTTTTACCATTTCAGCAGTTAATAGAGTTGCAATTTCTTGTTCCACTCTGGTAAGTGCTACTTGGATTCTATCAGTATCTGCAGAAAACACAGAATTCTACTTGACTAAAATCTAGCAAGTCTATTATCAGTTCCAACACCTTGTAATTCTGACAATTTCAACATCAAAATATCCTTAGGTTTCAATACAAATCCCTTAGAATGATTATCAATAGGGTTATTCAGGTTACCTACTGGAACGAAGGGGTTATTGGACTGTGTTACTTCCCTGAAATGGATTACTGGGTATTACTGGCTGTGTACTATTATTTGATAAATTGTGTGTTCAATAGTGAAGCTGGGTTATTGTGTGGTGTCATTGTTTGTCTGCTCTGTCTAATGTGACAAATGGGTTAATGCTGAACTATTAGCCCTGTTAGGATTGGATGGTGTGGAAGTGACAGGGTGTTAGAGATTGATAAATTAGCTATTTCCCTTTTCATGTCAATAAGCTGATCACACAACTGCTGCATTTGACAACCCTGAGTGTCCATGGCAGACAACAAATTATCATAAAAGTCTTCTCTCTCTATATCACCCTCCATTTTGCAGGCTATGTTATACAAGGAACACAGGTAAATAATAACATAGGCTACAATACAATAGGCTAACAGTACCTAAGCAAGAGTGACATAGGCATACTCACAGGTTGGTAGGCTATAATACCTGAAAATAAGTACAGAAATAAGGGTTTCATGACCAACTTTAGGACGTGAGGTTGGATATACCTATCTATAACAGATAAATACATCCTTCACCGCTGTCACCATATGTAATAGTATAAATCTCTCTTAATGTGATATCCTTATGACTCATGTATTTACTATACTGCATATGTATACAGTACTGATGTGTCAATTGTCCTGACTTAGACATTCGGAGGCTACCATACATTTTAGGACAATTAACTCAGACTAGCCTATACAAAACACTTCAAACCATAGGCTAATATAAAGGTACCTCATAGGCCTAGGCTACTATACTTCTTGGCCTATCCTTAGCTGGAACCGGTACTTGACGTCGGAGACGGTCGAATCTTCATTGTTGTAATAAGGGTTGAGGGAAAGGCTGGCTCCCGGGTTTTTTTAATAATATTTCTTCTTAACAGTAGGTGGATACATTGTAAAAGTAGCTTATTCCTAGCTGTACTCCTTCAATACCAGTTAGAACCAACACCGACCTCCCTATACTGGTTCTTACACAGGACCCTATACTGGTTCCCTGTAATACAAACAGTTTCATTTAGGATGGCAATCTCGTGCCAAAGAGCATGCATTCGTTAGGCTTTAGGCTATGCTACCCATGCCTAACTTTACTGTTACACATCACAGTTAGCCTGACTTTATATGCATAACATGGGTGGAATTTACTCTAGAATTGACATTTTCATAAACATATGAAGACTAATTCACATCTTAGCCTACATTTAATTGATGGTACAATTGCAACAACATGCAGACTCAACATGGTGCAACTTACGTAACAGTACCATTACAATTTTTTGTGCAATTGGCAGTTATATCAAAGTAAAAGTATAAAGAAACACTACCAAATGTTATGGCAACATATACATTATAAACTACGACAAGTGCATACCTTTTACAACGGGCGAAATACGTCATTTCAAATGAATATAAGGGGAGAGACATTCGTTTCCCCTCAGCGTTGCCGTACTCGTCTCGAACAGAGAGATTTTAGCTTTTGCAACTGCGCACTTGGTTACAGTACGTACTTACGTACATACACTCGATCATAGACAATCTCAACTTCGAGTGGCTAACTTAACATCTTGATAAGATGAAAACCAATTCGGTTTTCCAGTCCACCAATTTCCATGAGTACTGTCATAAATGCTAAATGAATGATTTCCATCATTACACATAGTTAATCCACAAAACCTGATCAGAAAATGTTCTGCATGCAACATTCCAAAGCATCCTCAATGTGCTGAAGTAATGCAAAATATGAGTAAGGATACCAGAATATTTTGCTCAACATGTCTATCATGGATAGACAATGTTATTAAATCAAGACTTAATGTGCAAATAGTTGAGGATGAAGAAGAAGAGGAAGAGGAAGAAGAAGAGGAAAATGGGAGGGAAGAAAACAAAACTGAAATGACAGAAAAAATAAGGAAAACAAAGAACAAGACAAAAGTATGGATGCAGAGATACTCAATGATACTACATATGAGGCAATCAAGCAGCATACGTACAAAGAAATAAATTACGACATGACAACACAAAATAAAATCCTAAAGAGGCTCTACCCAGATCTGCATAATGATGGGAAAGAGGAAAAAATAGACAAGGAAGACAAAGTCTGCACCCTTTTGAAAAGAGGGAATTGCAGATTCGGAGAAAGATGTTACTACAAACATCCCAAGTTATGTCACAACTATGAAATCTATGGTAAATGTGCATACCTAGACGGCTATGAGGATGATTGCAGAGATCTACATCCAAAAATATGCAAAAACCTAAAAGAAAGAAAAGGATGTAAGTTTGACAAAAAATGTAAATATATGCACCCTGTAGCCATGAATCAAAATCAATTAAATAATAAAATCCAAAAAAAGAAAGAAACAAATAAGGAGATGAACAAAGAACATGAGGTGAAGGAAAAAAGCAAGCCATCACCGCGATATGGAGTGTCAGCAAAGAATTTCCAAGCATCAGCTCCAAGATACTTCAGCTCAAGAGATAAATACTGTATTTACGATGCTAGGGGATATTGCAGATACGGAGAAAATTGCAGATTCAGACACAAAATTAATAATTATGATGAAGGAAGATCAAATATTTTGGAAAAGTTGGATTTTTTAATGTCAGAATTTCTGGAAATGAAGAAAAGAATAACATACCAGAACAGGGAAGAGATATGGGAAAATCCTTATTATTACCCATATTAAATGAAGGAGATAACACACAAACCATCATAGTGATGAATACGCAGGGTTTAGTTACGAGTAGCTCAAAAAGAAAAATAGAGTACTTAGAAGAACTAACCCAAATTGAAAAAAAAATAGATATAATGAATATAAGTGAAACTTGCTATTCCCAAGAGACTGGTAATGACAATCAAATAAAAGGGTTCCGAACTTATAGTTCAGATAGATAAAATAGGAATCAAGGGGAACCGCGATATATGGGAAAGACAAAAAACAAGGAAAAATATATGAGAAATATAGTAACTTAGAATACGCACTAATAGTGGTAGATTTTGAATCTGAAAAATTAATGAACATAGTAATATATAGACATCCTAATACTAAAGAGTCTGACACAATAATAGAAAAATTGATGATATTAAGTAGAAATCACAAGGACTGGACTATTCTCCTATTCGGAGACTTTAACTTTCCGTTTCGTATACTGGAAAGAATGATAGGAGATTGTGGTTGTATTTATACATATAAAAAGAGAGTAATAGTAGTGCAGAAAGATAAGAGGCAATTCGAAAAGCTATTAGATATGTTACTAGAATACACATTCAACAAATAAATCACCTGCCAACAAAAAGTAAAATACTTTTAGACCTAGTATTTTGTGAACGAGGTGAATTATGTTGAAGAAATATAGTTTATAATAAGCGAGTATTTCAGACCATAATGTCTAGAATTAACAGTCCATTCCAACGCAAGTGAAAGCAGAGATAAGCAAGAAATGAAAAGTGGGAAGGATATGGAAAATACAACTTCTACAAGTAAAATATAAAATTGTCAGAAATAAATGAAGAAATAAACAAAGATTGGGATACATTTTCGTAAGTGATGAT
>NC_061098.1:37606913-37624413 GCF_015104395.2 Macrobrachium nipponense | reverse complement strand
CAAACCTCACGTCAAGACCACGCCCACCGTTGTGGGGCTGTGCTGTTGCCAGGGGTATGAGCACATTACTACAGTTTTTAATTTTTTTTTTATTTTTATTCTGTTTGAATCCGCGAAAGACATCTACAACACAGCTGAATATTACGTTAAATTATATGCACACAAAATCGAGATTTATTATCATTGAGAGAGAGAGAGAGAGAGAGAGAGATTTACCAAAGATATATACTTTCTCAATTGTACAACAAAAACATTTCAGTAGACGCAAATTAGATAATGGTTGTAAATGAGCACATCACTGATTATATAATTAAAACCCATTTCTGAATGATATATAGCAATACCAAGTAACCATCGACAAGGAATACAATACGTAGTTTTAGGATTATGCTTTATGAACGCTTTGGGAGCTCTTATAATAAGATTAGCACTAGAATTGTCTTGCTTCGATTTAACCATTCAGACATACACTTAGACTTATAAAACTGTTGATATGGGCGATTTATATTTAAGCGATATAGAATAACATCTAATACTTATCAAACATTCTTAAAAATAAATAGGAATTCTACCTATTCAAAGATAATATTTTTTAGATGTATATAGGAATTCCTCTTAGATATTTACATTATTTGTTACACCTTATTGTAAGACTGCTATTCAGAGAAATAAATATCTTCGACTCTTCCATAATCTGAGAATACCGTGTTACCGGGAAAGTGTTCGTGTGTGTTGGTGTGTGTGTGTGTGAAAGTTATTCTAGCAGATTATACTATACGTTGCTGTCTACAAGTGAAGTCTTTTTGTTATTTTTGGCCTAAGCAGTAAAGTTATTTCAAAAAGGACTACTAGACATCCTAACAATTGTCTTCGTCAGAAATTTCCCCAGTATTTTTATATCGTTATCCATTTCCCACTCGCTTTTTATTGAAACCTTGTCTCCATATTCTGAATCGTGATCAGCCACCTGAGACCACAGAGAAACAGCCCCTGGGGCTATGAAGCCATTAGTCCTGCTCCCACACAAATGGTTCGCACTGCATGGGTCCATATAAGTACTCGTCCAACCCGGGATTATTCATAGCCTAAAGGAAAACCTTACCAATAACACCAGGCCCCAACTCCTCTACTTGTTCCTGCGTTGCTAATCATAATTAATTTCTTACTGGAGCAGGTGTGCAGACGACATATAGGCGGTAGATGCCGGAATCCTGTTGACGAAAATGACCCGGTTGTTGATTTCTGGTTGAGATTTTTGTACCGGAACGCTGGAATACTACCTTGGGAATAGAGGCTGGGATTACCCTGTATCCCTCTGACAGATTCCAATTCATTGTTTGATTGATGATAGCGGTCAAAAGTCAGGAGAAAGTGGAAATCGTATTAGGAGCCAGTGCTAAAGAATTATTCCACAAAATCCGCCATGTCATGAAAGAAATAACTGAGACCGTCAGGTTTTGGATAATCCTGTGGCCATATTTTCAAGTTGATTTTCCAACAGATGACCCGAGGGCGCCGACCTGACCTTTTATACCACGCTACAGCGTTGCCATGTCGTACAGGTTGTAAATGTGTGAATCGGTTTCGCCGTAGGCTGCAGCGCAATTAGGAGGCCCACGTGCTTCGCGGCGGAAAGAAACAACGACGGCGAACAATGCAGGTGACCCTAGCGCGTACCCCGCAGCAGTCACCTGTGGGTCCCACGGTGCAATGCCTGGAGCTACGTCAGGAGAAACTTTGCGTGACCAACCCACGACTTGTTTTGAACATTTCAAAACTGGAGTGGGCTACGGCGCCCTAGTGGGCGGAGCTTAGCACCCGGACGACACGTCGCCGTACGTTACGATTTTACGTGTGTTTTTACGTTACATTTACGGTTACTGACGTGAGCTGTTGCCAACTACCAACAATTTCCAGCTCATGCGTGGCCGTGCGTGCGTTGATACGTGAATGTGTGACCTTAGCATTAAAAGCAGACACTATTCCTAAACTCACGTCCATAACCAAGCGATTTATTTTTTTTTTTTACTTTATTTTATATATATATATATATTATATATATATATATATATATATAATATATATATATATATATATATATATATATACATACATACATACATACATACATCATATACATACATAATATATATCTATATATTATATCTATATATATATATATATATAAATATATATATATATATATATATATATATATATATATATATTGTCGAGAATGACGAGAATTCTTTGATAACGATAATGGGAATTTTCTAATAACCCCTGAATTCGATAGGGACATTTGTCAAAAATCCGGAGGAATTGAAAAGAAAATGAGGTAGAATATCTCGAGCTGGAAAAACAATTAAAGCAAAAGCGACGCCTCCAATATTATCTTCTCGGGATTTTTTTTTCTAATAAAATTCCAATTATCTAAATTCTCACTCATCATGAAATGTAGAATTACAAGCAAGGCGAACATATAAGCTAAGATTTGGTCTTATTTTTTTTTTTTTCTTTCGTGATGCTGCTCAGCATTCCTACGAGGAATGTAACATACAAAATATATTTTGGTAAATGTAGAAAGCTAGTTTTTGAAATAGAAAGTATATATTATCTCTTTAATATCGATTATATTATCGATTACATAATTATATACACACATATATCCATTCCTATATAATTTATGTTTCTTACTAATCTTAAAGAGTGAATTATATAATGCATAGATAGTAATTCTTCTTCTTTTTTTTTTACTTTACTTTCAGCAACTACGGAAATGGGCCTTGTATATTACATTCCTCGTATTACGGAAAGAATTATATGAAATACAAATGACCTCGTTCGCCTGGCTTTTTTGCGATATAAAAAAAAAAATCTATTTTTCTATTTGATTTAAGGGTAAACAGCAAAGCTTTGAATCAAAGAATAAATAGAACACAACACCTTCCAATTTCAACTTACAAAACTTTCAAATCGCGTTCCTAATCCATCAATCTGATTATTGCCCAGTCTTTCGACATCGACCAGCGTCCTTAGAATGTCGAGATGACGCCACAATAATTTATTCGATCAGTAAACTTTCTCTGATTCCATTTTCATAAAATTTATGAATAATTTGCACTTTGATTTTTTTTTTTTAAAGAACTACGAAAATAGTTTTGTCCGATAAAGGATGAACCGTCTCCCAGTTTGTCATAGATGTGTGGAAATACTGCTCGTGTCAATTATATAAAAAAAGTGCGATTTCTTAGAGAGAGAGAGAGAGAGAGAGAGAGAGAGAGAGAGAGAGAGAGAGAGTAGAGTGGGCCGGGTGGGGGATGGGGGGGACGTGGCTCAGTGGGAGTTATTCAGGTGTTATTCGGCACAAAGCGAGAGATTTTATCGAAATATTAGGTCGGCGTTGGTTAAGTTGGCGATCGTTGTGCCAAACCGGTCAGACGAACAGATGAAAATTCAGGCAGGAAATGAGGAAATGGTGTATATGAAATTGTCGAAATGCAAGACTGACATCTATGCTTTTTGCTTCATCAAATAATCGTTTACTTCTGATCTGTCTTTGAAACATTTTAGGAAACTGCAAATCACTTTGAACCCAGTTCAGCGATCTACACCTGGACCGCCTTTTAGCACTTACTCATACTTAAGGTCTGATTTCTGGTGGGGGCTGGGCGATGGGTTTACGTGCTCGCCTACCTATTCGGTAGTCCCGATTCGATTCCTCGCTCTGCCAGAGGAATTTATTTCTGGTGATTAGGAATTAATTTCTCGGTATTATGTGGTTTGGATCCCACAATAAGCTGTAGGTCCCGTTGCTAGGTAAGCAATTGGTTCCTAGCCGCGCAAAAATATGTAATCCTTCGGCCAGCCCAAGGAGAGATGATAATCAGCTCAGTGGTCTGGTTAAACTAGGATATACTCGGGGGGGGGGGGGGGGGGGGGGGGGGGGGGGGGGGGGGGGTGGGGGGGGGGGGGGGTGTCAAAGTGGGGGGGGGGGGGGGGGGGGGGGCCCGATCTGGTATAGGGCTAAAACGTAATCTAAACCCGTGTCCAAAAATGAGGTTGCAAAGGTTTTCCGAGCATTCCAGAACACTTTTAACTGATACCATCCTAGCTTAGGATATGCTTGTTTTATTTATCTATATTTATTTTATTTATTTTAGTTATATATTATTTAACTATTATTTTTCTTTTTGGCTATTCCCATTAATAGTCACCTCAGCCAGTCCTGTAATTTTGAGAATGTCTGTCCCCTTTGCGAATTGTTTGTTAAACTTTATTCTATTCCTTCTATTTCGTAACTTTTTTTATCTTTCTGTAGCATTCTACTGATCATTTGTATTGTTTTATATTTCAATCATCATTTCATCATTCCCCATTTCCAGTCTTTTTTGCCTTTCCTTTGATTTAATTTCAGATCTTTAAGTTACTTTCAGGCATCTATCTCTTATTCATACATTCATCACTATTTCTTTTATTATTTCAACAAGTATCCGTTATCTTTACTCCTTTTCTCTCATTTACCTGGTTCCCGTTTCTTCCAGATTTTCTCTATTCTTGTTTATCAAACTGTATCGCATTTTTCATTCAGTTTCTCCCTCCTTGTTGTTTTTTCTATGAAGTTTATTCTATTTCCTATTGAACGTTTTCGTCAATATTTATTTGGATATCTTCTCTTTCCTTCTCCTGTATATACTACTCTTAGTTTCTTTCTTTCCGTTTCCTTGGTTTAACTTAATTAAAACTTCGTTAACTTCATAACTTCGAATAGCTCAAGGTTAAAAATTAACTCGCTCTCTCTCTCTCTCTCTCCTCTCTCTCATCTCCTCTCTCTCGTCTTGTTAGATAAAGATTTATTCGACAAAAGATGTGGTGGACTCTCTCTCTCTCTCTCTCTCTCCTCTTGCTGGAGAAAGTTTTCATTCGACAAAATATGTAGGACTATCTCTCTCCTCTCTCTCTCTCTCTCTCTCTCTCTCTTCTCTCTCTCTCTCTCTCTCTCTCCTCTTGCCTGGAGAAAGATTCATTCGACAAAGTATGTTGTGGCCTTTTCTCTCCTCTCTCTCTCTCTACTCTCTCTCTCTCTCTCTCTCTCGTACATACGTACATAAAACGGCTAAGTGTTCTAATCCAAGATAACAAGGTATTTCATAATGGCCCACCAATTTCTCTCCCGACACCTTTAACTGTCAAGGAACTTGGCAATATAACCGATGTTGTAAATGATATCGCTGTATAAATCCGGTAATTGAAGCCTTTTCATCTTGTCTTATTTAGCTTCCAGGCAGCTTTCAGGAAGCTCAAGTCCTTCCACATTATCTTTCGTAATTTCCGCTGCCAATTTCTCCTTTTGCCAACAAAACGTAAACGTTTGTGTTTCAGTGGATCGAGGAGGGAGCGGAACAAGGAAACGTTTTGGTTCTGAGCACATTGAGAATCGCAGAACTGGAACATTTGTTTCTATTTAATACTGAGACTCGAGGAAACTGGAAACGTTTGTTTCTAATCAATATTTGAGACTCGAGGAAGCTGGAAGCGTTTGGTTTCTAATTAATTATTGAGACTCGAGGAACTGGAAGCGTTTGTTCATGGGAGGAGGTACTGGTAAACTTAGAAGCTGGAAAAGTTTGTTTCTGATAGATATCAAGAAACATGGAACCTGTAAACGTTTGTTACCTGTTATGTTTTTATTTATGTATTTTGTGAGGATGTTTGAAGTATTTAAGTGCCTGTTTGTATGTGACTATCTTTTGCTATCATTGAAAATGGTTCTACGCAAATTCTAGTTTTTTTTTATACAAAAAATTCCGGATTCAGGTTATAAGTTCTAATCTTTGACCTATTATACAGAATAAGCTATTGCCAAAATATAATTTTAAGACATCATATTTCCTTCCGGATTCCTTTCCTGTTACACTGTCTACTCATATTAGTGCAATCTTCTTTGGAAAAAAAAATGAATGCAAGACAATGTTATCCGTCCAGTAAAAGGAGTAAATTTCGAGGCAGTTTTCTTTGTTTTTCCTTCTTTTGCTGAGTTGTGAATTCACGGACATGAGAATCACCATTAAAAATATCGTTGTTCCATCTCTCTGGATGTCTATAACACTTACCATGGAGCAGGTTTTATCCTTAGGTCCACTGAAAGGACTTTGGGTTGTTGTTTCTTAACCTTAATTCATACACATTTTGATGTGGAGCAGGTGTCTCTTCGAAAAGATGATTTTTCTTTTGGACTTATCCAAAAAACAGGAGCTTTCTTTTTTTTTGTTTTATCAAAAAAAACAAATTTTAAAAAAAAACAAAAACTTTCTGGTTGATTGATGGTTACTGATAAAGTCTGGTTAAACTTATGTTTCATTTCCTGAATCAGATTTTTGCAGCCTATAAAGATACGATCCGTAAATAATGCTCTGTATCTCGTTACTCCATTCGAAAGCAATCTTGGTGTCTATAAACGTCAGTCAATTTGGATAGATATAGCTTCAGGTTTGATTTATATCCCTTGAAGCGAGGTCGATCAAGTCTTTGAAATGTTTACTGCCTAATATTTGAGAGGAAGATTTCCTGACATTTTTTTTTTTTTTTTTTTAAATTTTTTTTAATACTGTTCCTATATTTTCTCGCTTGTTCTTCAAGTCTGCTACATCCTCTAAGCTAAAACATTTTCAATAATTACTTTAACTGGCAGTTAGTTATTTTATAGGAAATAATGAGAAATAAAGTTAATTTGGAAGGTACACAAAAAAAGAGAAAAATTATTTTGAAGTGTTTTCGGTTGGCAAATATTTGCATAATAATTCCCATGAAGACTTATAAGACCTACAATATTTACCATTTATAATTCATCTCTCTCCTCTCTCTCTCTCTCTCTCTCTCTCTCTCTCTCTCTCTCTCTCTCTCTCTCAATGATTGTTGTTTCACATCCCAGGCAAAGATGTTTTATATTATCTTTGTTCATGTTTGCTGTGCCTCGGTATTTAACCCCCACAGTGAATAGAACCAGAGTTTACTAGTTGTGTTTGTCTTGTTAATGCAGCGTTTTTGTTGTTAACATAGATACCTGGTTGGTTGATATGATAATTCCTGTGTCACATATATATTTCCTCCATAACAAATATAATTGCAAAAAATGTTTTTTCGTGGGCAGTAATGTATTTTATAAGTTTAATATATGAATGGCAGTGCAAATTCATATGGTAAATGAGATATATATACATATATATATTTTACCTATCTCTGAAACCGAAGGGTATTTAATATTTTGTATGCGTGAAACTCGAGCGTTAAGGCAAAACTGGCTACACACAATCCTTTCCCCCCCACCTCTCTCTCTCTCTCGGGTGATCACTGGCATAGCCTCCTCTCTCTCTCTCTCTCTCTCTCTCTCTCTCTCTCTCTCTCTCTCTCTCTCCTCCATTCTAACAGGTCATCAAATCAGAGTCAAGGTTATATAAAAAATAGACATTTATTGGAAACAAAGCATACTTGAATAACTAAAATTCTTACAGGATAATTAAATGGAATGATAACTCAAAGTTTCAGATCACACAGATAACCCCCCGGTATTTTAATAGTCTTAATCAGTAATTAGTCACACCAATTAGCACTCCCACCATACGGGACTCTGTGTCCCCTAGGACTCTCGGTTCCTCGCTAGAAATGGCCTGTTACAAAGACACGAGAACATACTCGTAAGCACACACATTGTAAAAGACAAGTCAAGATTAAACATCTTTACAAGATATTAAACAGCCATCCCTTTGGCTAAAGTAAGTCAACAACTTACCCATTACAGCCTCGAGAACCACAAACAAACAATTAAAAACTTTCGCAGAGCTATCCCAGCATTCTGCCTTTCTCCACGGACCTCTCTGTAAGTCTCCCCATAGATTTGGCTAAGCCAAGTCATTATCAACGGACATTGTTAGTACACGCACATAAGAACTCACACTTCGTCAACGCCCCATGTAACTGGTTGCAAGCCATTTTCCAAAGGTGCTTGAACAAGACCTCACGAGTATTGACCCGCTTAACTATGCATTTCGTATCACTCCATCCCAGAAAATGATTTATCAGCTTTCTCAGGTCAATGCTTTGGACTGTCTCTATGGGTAGTCTGCGCATTCTAAAAAGTCACAGCTCATCACATTGGTATATTAAATATATTATTAATTATAGCCCCTCTCATCTGACAATATATATATATATATATATATATATAATATATATATATATATATATATATATATATATATATATATATATATATATATATATATATATATATATATATATATATATATATGTATATATATATTTATAAATATTTATATATATATATATATATATATATATATATATATATATATATATATATATATATATATATATATATATTATATATATATATATATATATATATATATCTATGTATATATATGTATATATATATATATAGGTTTACATATATATATAATTTATTATATATATATACTATATATATATATATATCTATATATATATATATATAATATATATATTTATATATATATATATATATATTTTATATATATTTTATATATATATATATATATATATATATATATATATATATATATATATATAATATATATATATATATATTATAATATATATATATGTGTGTGTGTGTGTGTGTGTGTGTGTGTCAAAAAACAGGCGTAAAGGTTAAATATAGACTGATTGACATTTTCGTGTTTATTACGCCTATTTTATAGCACATCCATGGCTGAAATAATTTCATGATATCTCCCTTCTAGAGCTTTAAGCTTTACTAATTACTATAAATATCATTTTCTTGTATTTCGCTTCTTTACGAAATTAACGTTACTTGCATACCTGTCTTTTATATATAATATATATTGATTTATTAGTAATGAAACTGCTCAAAGATTTTTTAAATATTGGTCATCAACATATCAGTCTCACTTCGTTTTCTATTGAATGTTTTGGGGTAGGGCAAACTATGATACTTAATCTCTAGGTTTATGATGAGGCATTCAGTTGCTTTGGGACCAACATTCTCCGTATTGTTGGAGCCAGCGTATCTGCCTGGAATTTAATTGATAGGCCTGGAATACACTTAGATATAGTTAGGGATATTATAATACGTTTCTATGAGGATATATCGTTATATGTAGCAATTCAACTGATGCGGAAATCTATTATATGTGTCCATCTAGTAAAGAGGAAAATCATTGAAGTTTATCAGTCGTTGTATAATTGGGATATTATATTAATGGCAATAAAGCAGCGAAATAGGTCAGAGACCCGACAAATAAGGAAATGACTGACTATGAATCGGCTTCATATCCAGAGGACACATGACGTTCCCGAAATCAGACACCGGAGAAGATTGCAGATTTGAATGAAATGAGAGAAGCGATTCTGAATCAGTTGGAAATCGACTATTTTCTTATTTTCCTTCCTTGGAATCTGTATCTGACATCATGGATTTTTACTCGGTAAAATTCTGAGTTAAACATTTAATTTTCTACTGGCAATATTTAGAGAGATCTGAAAAATGGTGAATGCCACTTGATGATTGTTTTTTGTTAATATTCACGTCGTTATTAACGTTATCAAAACTACAACACCCGCGAATTGCACACTATAAGTATCCTTGGAACTTAAACACTTGCACTTGACATTTGCCCTGAATGAGGAAAAAAATGATTTCCATATCGAATAAGTCAAATGTTTTTGAGTACGAATAGCTATTCTCGTTTCCTCAACACACAACAACCCAAGTAATAATTAAAGAGAATAATTTCTCGGAACTAGATCCTTATTCAAATGCAAACATTTCCAGAAGCATTTAATAAGCAGTCCCGCAAATTGCTGCGTGAAAAAAATTTCTTGGACCATGATGGCTGGAGGTCTGAGAGATTCAGGGTGACTCCTAATGAGGTTCTTCTGTAGGTGGACGTTTTCCCCGATGTAGTAATGGTTCTTATTTTCCTCCAATGTAACAATTCTCGGCCGCCGAGAAACAAAAAAAAAAACGGGTAAATAGGATAAAATAAATAATTAAATAAAATGTTGGAGAAAACACTGGTTTTATAAGAAGTAAATTAATTACGAACTTGACAGTTGTAATTATCTTAGCCGATGGATTTCGCAGATGTAACCATATTGCGTAGCTCGACAAGTTAGTCTACATAAATTTAAAAATAAAACAAATTTTTCTTATGCCAGGACAGAGTGACACTGTTACATATAAATAATGATTTCAGCAATATATAAAATGTATGGTTTGCAAAAATCATCTTTGGGCCCATAAATTCTTGCCATGGTCCCCACCCTTAGGTTTGAGAACGCATGGTATAACCTACCTATACACAGTTCGAGTAAAATAAAAGTAAGTTCACTTTTCCCCCGATATAAGGCCTTGTAACTTAATAATTATTCAGTGAGTTCTTTCGAGTTAATGAAATGCAAATGTGTTTTCTGTGGTGAATATACACGTAATTGGTTTTTTTATTTGTGGGTATTGTAGATTATGGGCTACATTCTACCATTTATTTGTAGATTTTGCAGAATTCATGTATTCAGTTTTTGTAATCAGTTTTGTTCTATAGATATAAATGTTTATGCTTTTGTCAATTCTAATGATATCTTTAATATTATTTTTTTTAATATTATTTTTTTTTAATATTATTTTTTTTTTAATTCGAACTCACTTTCGATGATAAAACAACGAATGAAAGTCATCAGGCTCCAGAGAGCCAAAGTTTACCAGGAAGTTTGACTCTACTCGCTTCTAAATTCGACATCCAGAAACTTACCATTAAATTGGGCTGAGTGCAAAGAACAGATCCGTGAATTTCACAGTAGTTAGAGTAAGATTAAAAGGTATTTGACGAATTGGAATAAGAATAACAGAGGATACTGAAGAGTTATACAAAAGATCTCGTTAAAATTATGTTTCTTGGTTTGTAATCAGGATGGAATTCTTATTCAAAAAATAGTATGAGAATGGACAGTTGGATGTAAAAGGAAAATATATATCACTTCGAGTATACATATATGTATTGTATTAGTAGATAATAAAACGCTACATTTTCTTGACTAGGGATAATTGCAGATTTATTTAGATCAATTTGTATCGCGGCTGGCTATAGCAGAGCTAACTTCCCCGATGTTACGTGACCCAAGTGAACATTATGGCCGTCGACGTAGCAATCTTTTCGTTGTATTTAGTTCCCTTAAGGCTACAGCACACACGCTTACACCTTAAGTAGTAATTGTTGCCTCTGGGTTTCTTTTCTTTACATTTAATTCCCTTAAACTTACAAAACAGTGCACACGTCTACACACTTACGTACTCATACTCAGCACACACACACACATACAAACACACACACACACACACACACCAGGATGAAAAATGACGAATATGGAAAGCTTAGCATAATAATGTGAGGTACTGGTTATTCCAAATTAAAAATATTTATGTTATGATTATAATGTCCATGTCACACACACACACACACACACACACACACACACACACACACACACACAAGGATGAGCTTGGCTTTACATGGAGGGGCTTAGCACAATAATGTGAGGCAGAACCTATTGGTTACTTCGAATTAAAAAAACATTTCCATTAGATCCTAAAGTCTACGAAAGTTTACCGAAAAACATTATGTCACATGAAATTCCTTCATCTAGCAATGCACTTCCTGAAACTATTTCATCCTTGGTCCGTACTTAGTAGTTATTTGTTGGTTTGATGTCGACCCAAAGCTGTCGAGAGGCTGGAAATCTAATGGACTTTTATTTCATTGTTTTTGTAACGTATAGCCGAAACTACTGCTTTTTATAAATAAAGGAGGTCCCGACTCATTCATCAACTGTTTATTATTAAGAATGGAACTTTTTCTCTACCGGAACTCTTAATAAGTAAAGAATTTCATTCTTCAACCCTTGTCACCATAATCCGGAGCAGCGCCCGAAAAACAAAAATCTTTTGTTTGACAATTCGTGAGAGTTCTCTCGAATTATGTCGTTCTGCTAATTAAGCTTCCTACCTGTCTAGAGCAGTGGTTTCCAGACGGGGATGTACGGGGGGTTAATTGGATTTTTTATGGAAGGCGGGCGGGAATTCGAAAGAGAGTTATTGTCGGTGAATTTTGTTAGCAAGTCTGTGTTGGTGGTATGATGTGTGCGAGTTAATGCATACGGTGTATATACAGTATGGATACTTGAAAAAAAAAAAAAAAAAAAAAAAAAAAACTTGTATCTTCTTTGGAAGCTTGTTTAAACCAATTTAATCTCGGGCCTTTTAGGCTTCCTCCACGCGAATGGGAAGTGACTTTTTTTGAATAATAAGCATTATATCACCACAGAGGACATCAGGATTTTAGAGGTGATAAGGCGGACCATGGCCAAAAAAATAAAAGGTTAGGAAACAACTGGTCTAATCTGAGGTAATTTAATCAAGCAAATCATCAGAGCGCATCCAGTTCCAGTAACTGCGTAGAAATACGTTCTTTGTCTCAGTGCAGCGATTCGGCATCCAAGTAAAAAGCCGGTTTCCAAGGAGAGAGAGACAAATAACCCTCTAATTGCTTGAGACAACGATGATTGCAGTCATATCTAAAGAAACAGATGAGACATCAGATAGAAATTGAAGGATTAATTGTACCTGTTCGTATTTCGCCACTTTTCCAGTGAACCGGAACCATCCGAGGTAGAAGCACAAATTAAATTTCTTTTATGTTTTCGCTTACTCAGGGAGTAACCCTACAAACTACTTTGCTGTTGTTGTTGTTCTTCTTTGATGGGGTGATTGTTAGAAAGATCTATGGAAGAACCTAAAAAGGGCTAAAAAAGGTGTTTCTCATTGACTTTAAGATACAGGAATTTTAGGATAGAATATTTAGATTTATTCATTAGAATGGAAATGTAAAAGATAAATAATTTGCACGTTAAACAGTACAGAAAAATGATTTCTAAATAAATATAGCGTATTTATTTCAATTTTTCGTTAGTGACACAAGGGTCTATTTGACCGTAGTTTTTAGCGTGTTTAAATTTACTTTAAAATTTAGAATAAAAAATGTTTATGATTTATGTGTGAGAGGCAATCTTGCACGCATCCCAAGTAAGCTGGATGTCTGATCACGCCTTTTTACCTCTAAAGGTGAGTACACTAGGCTTCACTACACACTGCATGCATAAGACTCATCACCAACTCGTCCCAAATTCTTGTTAGCCCCCACGATTGCTTCATCAGTTTTCTACTCATTGTTCTCTAGTCTTCTTAAGGGTTCTTGTATCAGAGAAAATTTTTTAGCTTACTCAGGAAGTAAGTCTACAAACTACTTTGTTGTTGTTGTTCTTGTGTGGGGGTTAGGAAAGGTCTATAGAAGAGCCTAAAAGGCTCTGACAAAGATTTTTCGCGTTGAAGAGTTACAGATACAGGAATTCTAGGATAGAATATTTATGATATATTTATTAAAATGAAAATGGTAAAAGAATAAATAATATGAGTGTTTAAACAGTACAGAAAATTATTTATAAATAAAATATGACATAATTTATTTTATTGTGGTTACTGAAACAAGCTCTATTTGACTGGTTAATTTTACCACGTTTTCAATTTATTTGGTGTACTGAATTCAGGCTATGTTTTTTTGTCAAATTATTTTGTTTCCTCTTATAATTGAGAATATATGGAACGTGTTTAATTCGTGTCCTTTTTATTTTGAACCTTATTGTTATTATGAGTAGGACTAAGTATGCATGTTAATACGAAGAACACTTTGCATTAAGTTAGGGAATATAAGGTTTTACGACTTATGTTTACAACCCGGGAAAGCTGCAGGTTGGATCACACTTTGTTATACATGGAGATTCGTACAATCTGCATTGTAGTATGGAGAGTTTACTCACGAAATTTCGAATCACAGAAAAGACTTGTTCCGGAATAAAGTTAGATATTATGGACAATTGAATAAGCCAAAAAAAATCGATCTCTTTATTAGCTCCAAAAAGCCTTTTAATGGGATGCCTTATTTATGCAAAACATTATTCGTCGTATAATTCGTAGATCCTTAAGCAAAAAATTTTCTATTACAGTAGATAACTGTTCTATTGTTATTAATTTGACCTGTTCAATATTACAATCCTTGTATATATGTCTTTCAAATAAATGTATGAAGATCTAGATTGAAAAATGATTTCTTTTCATTCTTAATCCAAAAAATGTTTTTTTTTGATCTCTATATTTCGCTATAAATTAATCTCATTTTGGATTAAGAATAAAAAAATAATTGTAGTGATAAATCTTGGCAATAAAGTATTGTGAAATGATTAGGTTAATTCAAAGGTTTGTGAAGACATGAATTATATGTCAGCTTTAGAAAAGAAAAAGTGTCTTCAACATAAATTAGAAACGCTTAAAACCTGTTTACTAAAATGCACGGAGGCAACTCTCACCTTCAGCCTCCGATGGATGCACCTGCAGGTCGCCAGGTGACGTTAATCATCCACACATCGTCGGCAGGTGTGCGCGTGTGTGCGTGAGAGAGAGAGAGAGAGAGAGAGAGAGAGAGAGAGAGAGAGAGAGAGAGAGGGAGGTTCTGGAGGATAAAATATAAGCAACAAGATTAGTATATTCAGTTTTCATACATGTTTTTGGATTATGTATGGCTAAGCTTTCCGAATCTCTTCATAGTTTAGTCTGTGGTTATAGTTTGTGAATGCATGATCCCAGATTATCCCGGATCATCTGGTATCCTTGTTCTTTTTTTTAATTACCTTGTAACGTCTTTTCAATTGCCTCATTTGTGCCCCGAAGAGGCGTGAATAAAACACATGAACGCTGTTTACTTACTACTGAACTTCTTCCTGCCATTTTCCTGTGGTATTCACTCCTATGCTGAAGTCACGTGGAATGAGACCGGACACTTTGTTTTTGATTAAGCTGCCCTTACGCCAGCACGGGCTCTTGCTCAAAGAGCAGCCCATAGTGAAGACACATTACTCCAGCTGTATTTATATCTGTGTGGGGAAGAGGATTAAAAATTTAGTCCTGTTTATTTACACTCCTTCTCCTGTGTGGCCCCACCTTCGTGTCCTTAGCCTTCTCTGCTTGTCGATCCATCCAGGTGTTCATAATCCGAATAGTCTCTTGTGCTTTCATGTTTTCTCTTCTATTGTAGAGTGTAAGATTTATCTTGATAAACTGTCTCTTCAATCCGTTTCCTGTGTTGCCTGCCATTACTTATTTGCGCATGTTATGAAGGCATACTCTACAATCAGTCTGGACGTTTTGTTTGGTCTCCTGTACAAAAAATATTATTTTCTCGGTCTATTTCTTTGTACAGGAGCGCAAACAAAATGGCCAGACTGATTGTAGAGAATGTCTTCATAACATTTGCAAACAATGTAATGTCAGGCATCACAGGAAAACGGATCTGAAGACAGCTTATCAAGAAAATTCATTCACTTTACAATAGAAAGTAAACGTAAAAGCATGAGAAAAAAAAACCACACGATTATGAACACCTGGATGAATCGACAGATAGAAAAAGGTCAAAGTCACGAAGGCGGAGCCATACAGGAGAAGGAGAGTAATAACAGGAATACTTTAATCCTTCCCCCTCCCCAAACCCCGCCCCCCTCCACAGATATAGATACAGGCTGGACTACTTGTCCAGTCATTCCAGGGATTACTTGATGGGAGGCTTGTAACTTTTTTTAATAAATTTAATATCTTTGCAAAATACCATACAGTTGAAATGAGATCCGTTATATATATAATATATATATATATATATATATATATATATATATATATATATATATATATATATATATATATATTATATCTATATATATTATATATATAATTATATATAATATATATTATATTATATATATATATATATATATATATATATTTTGTTTGTTTCTTTGTGTATGTCCTGTGTGTGTTTGTATAATCTACTGGGTCACTTTAGACCAGATAGATATGTAATTTAAATAGCCAGAATTCCCTCTTAACTTCTTGAATTCAATGTGCTGTTCTGGATACGCTTGTCACTACAAAGCCTTTAAGACTCAAGTGCAAGAAATATGGAGAAATTATGATGTCCGGTAGCATGAAACAAAAACCGTGTCACCATAATTACGGTGCGGTCACGTTGCCGATCTGACCACGAGAAAGGCTTTGTAGTGACAAGCATATCCAAAAAAAAACAAAAACCACGTAGAATTTGAGAAGTTAAGAGGCTTTGTGGCTATAAACAATTACATATACTAGCTCAAATAAGCTTTCCTGCACCAGCTTGTGCTGACTGTCCCTCTTATCCAGAAATTACTGTACTGACCCCCAGGTAATTCTGAATAGCAATCGATAAATTCTCTCTCTCTCTCTCTCTCTCTCTCTCTCTCTCCAACCTATGTTTTCTTACCCTCTTTCTTCTCCCTAACACCCCCTCTACTCCCTCCCTCTCTCTTCTCCCCCCTCTCTCACCCTCTCTCTCTGTCACCTCTGCCCAACCCCGACCCCCTTTGGTGCCATTGATGCCTTACCCCCACAGCAATAATCCATTCCTAGGGTCCCCACTATAAAAACCTCTCCAAGTTTCATGCCCACCCGGAACCGCCGTTTGGCCGTGACTGAATGAGAGACTGATGTACAGACATAACGCCCTTTATAGTAAGATATAATATATATATATATATATATATATATATATATATATATATATATATATATATATATATATATATATATATATATATATATATACACATGTATATATATACACTAAGAACACGTACCTAGGGATTACGCGTAATCCCTGAATATTTCAGTGAATACGCGTAATCACCGTTTGCGCGCTAAACATCCAAAAAATGGTAATCGATCATTTTCCTCTTCTCTCTAATGTAAACTGATATTAGGATGCAATTCATTGATGTACGAGAGAAATTGATCAGCATGGAAAGCTGATTTGAAAAGAACAAAGGTTGTCATCGACAAAACCGCCTTTTATACACAAGAGGGAAAAAAAGGAAAAAAAAACCAAGGGGGCAATTTTCCAAAACATGTCCTCCTCCAGGGAGCACATGAAAATGTTGGAAAACGTGGACACTTATGAAGATCTAATATTGTCAGGTACATCGTTTGGAGTCCTTTACGGTCTACCTAAAACACATAAAGAAGGAACTCTGAGACCAATATTGTCATCAATTCATGCTCCGAATTACAAACTAGCTAAATACCCTAGTTCCTTTAATAGAACCATTTACTTCTAATCACTATACCTTGAAAAACTCCGAAGAATTCAAATCATATATTTTTTTTATGTCAAGGACTCTGACTTATATATGACCAGTTACGATGTTGAATCTTTATTTTCAAATGTCCCAGTAGAAGAAACAATCGAGGTTATTTTAGATAAAATTTTTATTGAACCTAATGACACTTATTTTA
>NC_061098.1:37599413-37601913 GCF_015104395.2 Macrobrachium nipponense | reverse complement strand
GTCTGAAAACTTCCCCCGGACCAGGACCGAAAGTACTTGGCTATCTCGCTTTTTCATATTTTCCCTTCGTGGCAAAAAACCTTTATATATATATATATATATATATATATAATATATATATATATATATATAGATTAGTTTGAAATACCATTTACCATTTACTAGAGGAAAGTAAAAAAAGCACCAATCGTTAGTGGTGGAGAACGATGAAAGAAAAACGAATATATATAATTTTAAGAGAAAACAGCAAAAAAATTAGTAAAAGCTTAACTGGTAGTTAGAGCGGTAGTTGAAGAGTTTCGCTCGTTAGACATAAGTCGGCCGAAAAGGGAGGAGGAAAGGTTGTTTAGTAGTAGGAAAAGTGGATAGTTACCAACCAAATAGTTAACAACTAAATAGTGGTGGTTTTTGAACCGATACTGTTCTCCGAGGAGGTCATCTAGGAGTTCCATCTCGTATTTTTTGGCGTCGTTGAAGAGGTCGTTAATCAATGTTGTTGATTTCCATTATAATTACTTGCTTCTCTGACAGCTTTGAATATATATACTCCGAACTCTTGGAAGGTGAGAAGGAGCTTATCTACTATGTCCTCTCCAACGAAAATGGCCTCCGTCTGAGTAGATCTATTGGAACACAAAGGCAGTTCTTCAGTCTGCATTTCAATATCCATCCTTGGGACTGGCGATGCTTCAGTCTGAGTTCCTGCTTCTACAAGCAAAATAGGAACTAATTTCGGTGCGGGATTGTGGAATCACCTTAGTGGTCGAGGAGATATTCTTTGGGGTTGGAGGAACGGACTTAGGGGTCGGTCGAGTAGTGACCTTTTCGGGGTCAGAGGTGTGACCTTTAGGGGTCGGAGGGGGGGTGACTTTTAGGGGTCAGACGAGTGACCAGAATCCTAATCCCGAGTTCTCTAATATAAGAACACTTGCAAAGAGTTGTAAAATTACCATCGACAAGAAACATTTCTCTATTATTGACACCACAAAGCAAACTACCCATCTAACTACCCTTGAGTCATTGTTTATTAAGCACCTTTCACCTAGTTTAAACTCTAACACCTCGTCATCTCCTCTCTCTCTGGCGTGAGGTTTACGTTGTGTGCAGACCTTACCGTTTTTTTTAGTTTGTTTGTTTGCATGGTGTTTTTACGTTGCATGGAACCAGTCGTTATTCAGCAACGGGGCCAACTATTTTACGTGACTTCCGAACCACGTCGAAAGTGAACTTCTACCACCAGAAATACACATCTCTCACTCCTCAATGAATGGCCGAGAAAGAAACGATTCTTCGCGACCCCGAGGCGGGACGCTAACATAATACCAACCGCGCCACTGAGGCGTTTTTAGTCAGTCTGCTCTTTCTTTGTGAATAGGTAGTTATCTCCTAATTTTCTATTTTAACGTTCTGAGTAATATTTAAATTCTTATTGTAATTTTTAAGTTTTATTTAATTTTTACTGTAATTTTTAGGTTAATTTTAATTGTGAATTTCAATTGCAGACTGATGATGTGTTGGTTACAACATGAAACGTTTCTTAATAAAACGTGTGTACAGACTGTCGTCTAATTGGACACCTCTTCCTTTATATATATATATATATATAGATATATATATATATATATATATATATATATATATATATATATATATATATATATATATATCTTTATATATATATATATATATATATATATATATATATATATATATATATATATATATATATATATATATAAATTATCAAGACAATATCCTTTTGTTTTATTACAACCTTGCGTCATAATACATATTATTATTATTATTATTATTATTATTATTATTATTATTATTATTACTTATTATTATTATTATTAGATATGTATCTCATAATTTAAAGTATAGATCACTGAACGTTTTGAAAGTCAATATACTAAAAGGATTGTAAATCACTACGAATTAACACAAATAGAAAGAGCATTCAAAAATCGGTCTGATCACACAATTGTAATTGCTTAATGTGTTGAAATATATATAATTGAAATGCTTATTTTAAAATTTGTAATAAGTGGAAATCAGCTCGATATCGACGTGACATGAACAAGATTGGACTGTGAAAAAAAAACGGTTAAGTGCCAATTGTAAATAGAAGCTTACAAACATTGGAACAGTCGAGACAAGCTTATGCACCATACTATTACCAAGCGTATTGGTGAGATTGCGAGCGCACAAGGACCTGGCTTAGTTCGGAAAGAAAAACAGAACTGTGACGTCAGTGCGTTAATTAGGACGTGTACATGGGAAATGGAAAAGCAGAGAATAGACTAGCGTGCGTGCGTTCGTGTGTTCAGTAGTGTGCGTATGTCCATGCATCCGTTAGAACAATGAATGAGATATAATCTTTAGTATGGGAATTAATGGGCAATTGGACGACAAACTGTCGTAGTGGTCACAAGAGACTTGGAGATCTGACGAGGCACTAAGATCCATCGGAAAGGTAAAGAGAATTTAGAACCGTGAC
>NC_061098.1:37561913-37584413 GCF_015104395.2 Macrobrachium nipponense | reverse complement strand
GCATTACTCTCTTGCCACAAGAACTATGTTTGCCATTGACAAACCACGACGTTAGAGAGAGAGAGAGAGAGAGAGAGAGAGAGAGATAGAGAGAGAGAGAGAGAGAGAGAGAGAGAGAGAGAGCCACTTCTGCCATTTAGTTTAGTCAACCGTTTGAGATGGCTTCAGAGTTTATTTTTGAAACGACCCCCCCACCCCCTCTCTCTCTCTCTCTCTCTCTCTCTCTCTCTCTCTCTCGCTCTCTCTCTCTCTCTCTTTCCCCTACCTAATACTCTCTAAAATACCCATAGATTTTACGACTACTAAATAACTAAACTTTTATCACATTTTATGTAATTATCATAATCAAAATATAGAAGGATGCTGAAAATTAACCTATAGACTTTTGTCTAGGCCTATTGATCCTTTCCTGAACTGTGGAAAACGAGGTATCATAATGCATATGATGTTTGTTACTAAGCATGTCTGTTATTAAATTTTAATAATAATGCATTCTTTTATAGGTTTTATACAAGTATACAATTAGTCATTCCGAGCCCGTATGCTTGAAGACTGATAAATTTGTGGGTGGATGGAGATCACAAGTGTGGTTCAAGTCATAAGTTTCGTCAGCTTGTACCTACTGGCTTCCTTGGACTGTTTGATCTGGTAACACTATATAAAAGCGCGGTAATTACGGGCATATCCGAGCACCCGTCGTGTCTTTCTCCCTCGTGTGGAAAGGGCTTAATTAAGTTATTCCACTCCTTGAGATAATATTCTTCATGGTCAGGAAAACAAAGATAATGTCTAGGATTTCCATATATAATTAACATCAGTTACGGTTGGTGTATAATACTGGTAGTGAGCAGGAAGTTAAACTGAAAGGTAACATTAAATATTTCGTAGTAGAAAACACTTCCTAAAAATACTTCAGTATTCTTTCGAATATAATTAAAGAATAGCAACATCAAAATATAAGTCAATAGATCCTTTCGAACATAATTAAGGAAAAAAATACAATATCATTTTTTATCATATTATATTCAACATATACTCTAGGCAGTTTCAGTTCATAGGTGATATTCGCGTCCTAATATCTAATGTCACCCCCCAAAAATAATCCGATAACTCCGGTCACATATGCCGTTACCATTCACTCTAGGCTTATGTGACCCTATGAAGCCATTCATTTGTAAAACCAATATTCCCAATTTCCTTATCTGATATATCTGAATTCTCCTTCATATTGCAGATATTCGTTTTCAATTTTGATGTTTCTGATGATATCAAAAAGATAAATGGGCATACGTAAGATTTGGAAATTATCGTGTATCCAAACTGGTCCACTGAACATTCGGATTGCAGGAGTGCCAACCGAACCTCATCCATCAAAGCATTTCACCACCATTCGGTGAAGCTATCTACATTAACGGAAGTTCTAATATTATAATATCTATTATAATTATATCTTATTTGGTAACTTTAAATAACATTCTTATTTTAACAAAAAGATCTTTAAACCGATAATATTACATATGCCAAACTTACCCACCATGTTTTGAGTAAAATATTTAAGTAAAATATTTCAAACCTGCACAAAACAAAGCATTTTCTTGTTTCATTTTTTCTTTCGTTTAATTGCATTTACTTTTCATATAAAAAACCTCAAACTAACTAAAATAGAAAAAAAATAGTAATAGGATCCGAACGATATATTTCGTAAAGTAATGCAGTATTATGTATCGTAAATGTACATTTACGAGTATCTATACATATATGCATACAAAATCACAGTAGATGCACGTGACATCATTGTATAAGTGAATACCACAGGAAAATGGCAGGAAGAGGTTCAGTACCAAGCACTTGCATGTGTGTTTATCACGCACCGTTTGTAGCCCAATAATGATTGAATAAACAACTCGTGCGAAAGGGCTTGGTATGGAACTACTTCTGCCTGTCATTTTCCCGTGGCATTCGCTTATATATGTTACAGTGCTGTTACAGAATTAAGGGAAATTATTTCAAAATGCGTTAACTTATAAAAACTAAAGAAAAAGGCACGAAAAACAAATAGAAAAGGAACGAAAATGACGATTACCGTTAACCACGAACCAGTGTAAGAAAAAAACTTGCTCACGCAAAGGTGACAGTGACATTGCTCAGGCCCCCTCAAGAAATCAGAACTCCGAAAACATCGTCACGCCACATTACGTCTATACGAACTCCTCTTCTCAGGAATAATTGGGGCTACAGCCCTCCTGACATCTTGTGACACATCTGAGCGTCGAGAATTAATGTAGGGTTAGACCATCTCAAGGGCCTTCTGCTTAATATTACTAAGGAAAACTCAATGCTTCTTTGTTCAAAAGGAGGAACGTGTAAAACTCTTAGCTCCACCCTTTCCAAGGATAGGCCTATGGTTTTAACCAATCAATACAACAGTGCCAGCCTACAAGGATGACCTGCGAAGTTTTCTTGACCAATGCCTATGAAGATACCCTCGAGAGCCTGGGCATGGACAAGGAGGCGTTTCCAAATGAGAAGTTAACCATTTACTATAGGAAAGATGAGAGGAAGGCGTTTTGAAGAAAAAGCAGTAGCCACTCAGGCATAAGAGTTCTTTCAGAAGAGGCCAGACCCAGAGTCAAAATCCAGAACCCAAAGGCGGTGCCAAGAAGATCACATCCAAATAAGACGGCTGGAAACAAATAGGGAGAAGAAGAGGAGAAGTGAGAGAGGAGATGCAGAGAGTGGGGGCGTGGGGGGGAGTGAGAGGGGGTAGGAACTAAGAAAGCGTGGGTGTGAAATCGTCGATACAGCATATAGACTATGTGAAGTGACAATATTGAACTCAGCTAAAATTCCGCAAGTGCCTAATAGACTTGCAAAGAAAAACCAAGTGTCTCCAGAATAGTTTGTCTCGGTCCAACCAACCCAAAACAAAAGGTGGAAGAGATATTATAAGTATCCCTATCAAGAAAAAATACATATGAGGACACAGCAGTTTATTTTCCCAAGCTAATAAAACTTTAAGGTAAACAAGATAGCTAACAATTCTTGTGCGAAGCAAACTAATTATAGATAATTATATCTCATTGACACACCAATTCCAGTTGCCCCCATCAGGTCGAATCGATACCTTAGGTCTGTAGCCACAGTCCCCCTACTGATTTATATATATATAATATATATGATATATATATATATATATATAATATATATATATATATTATATATATATATATATATATATGTTGGTGTGTGTGTGTGTGTGTGTGTGTGTGTGTGTTTTGTGTGGTGTGTATATAATGTATATATATATATATATATTATATATATATATAATATATATATGTGTGTGTTGTGTGTGTGTGTGTGTTTGTGTGGTGTTTGCGTATATGTAATGTATATGTAAATATATTATATATATAATATATAGTCGTGTTGTGTGGGTGTGTGTATGTGTGTGTGTGGGCGTGTGTCCTGTATTATATATACATAAATGTACATGTATTATGTACACAGCATCAGTAAAACACGGATTCCATTAACAGTTTAATGTAAGAGAAACTTGTAACACCTGAGGCCTCCAAAGTCAGGAAATATTGATTATAGTAGTACACACGTGAGCTGAGGCTTTACCCAGACCCAGGCGTCCCCATTTAAGGTCTGCTTTGCTTGTAAAACAATGCAAACAAGGTGCACTAGAGAGAGAGAGAGAGAGAGAGAGAGAGAGGAGAGAGAGAGAGAGAGAGAGATACAATCGAGGCTGCTAGCGAGAGCCCTGTTGATGACGGAATATAGACAAGGGGTTGATACAGAAAAGATAAGTGCTGGGAATTGAGAAAATTTCATTTCCGTTTTTTTTTCCGACAGTATTAAAAACCACACAGAGTTTCTTATGTGCCTATAGAACAGTGGTTCCAAACGTCGGATAGTACGCCCCACCAATGGGTATTTGATTTTTCAAGGGGGGCAATTTTAGAATGTCTAAACCAAAGATAAAACGGCATTTTAGGCTTTTTCTGCACTTGAAAATGTGTGGTGTGTATATAATATATAATATATTTATATATATATAATATATATATATAATATATTATATATATATAGATATATATATATATATATATGTATATATATATATAATATATACTATATATATATATATATATATTATATACTATATATATATAATATATTCATGAATCAGAAGTGAAGAGTCAATTTGGCTTAATAAAGTGCAGCCGGTACATTCATATCCGCGCGTGTTCTTCAGGGATAAATATAAACACATTTGTATATTCCGTCGACGTGCGTGAATTTCCTTCTTGTGTCTCTAAAAAGTTACAGACTGTTTATTTGAACACATTCCCTCTCGGAGGAGTGAGTAGCCAGGAGGTAAACAGGAAAATGTCTGCGCTGCCGTTTCTCTGGATAAAAACTCTTAACGTGCTGAGAGACATGACAAGAAGCTAGAGTCTTGAGCTATTCCTGTCAAGTGGGAAATATTCGTTAGTGTGTTTCTTTTCATTTTGGATTGCAAAGTTCGCTTCGGTTTTGAACCGTCAATATTTGCGAGTCTGTTGTCTGAACGAAGGAGTATTTAGATCTCGAGATTTCCTTTATGCCTGTATGTTGGATGCAGACTATGAGGCATAATTATATGTGGCATACGCTTCTATGTGTATACCAAAGCAGGAGACGTATGTAATTGTCAGTATCGTGGGAATGTCTTGTTTTCTCACCTGCTATGAACCCTGTTAACGATTTATTCCACGATATAAGAGTCAGCCAAAAGGGTAACCTGCTCTCTCTCGCTACCATGGTATTGGACAAAACTCTTGAAACGAATTTCCTACAGAGGAATTTCCCTACATTTATCAGTAAACGCTTCAAAATCAAGCAAAGCTATTAGTTAACGCTATTCAATGAAATTTCTCGCATTTGGAAGAGAGAGCCTTTTCAGCGATGGAAGTAGATAGAGTGTTTGTTTGACATCTCTGTGGGACATTTTTATGTTGCAGTATGTCAATGAATCAAATCTCCATTCACAATTAGTTACCCACTGTCCCCACAATGAAAAATATATAATCTGGAATCAATCTCTCTCTCTCTCTCTCTCTCTCTCTCTCTCTCTCTCTCTCTCTCTCTGAACTGCTGTAGGTAAGAATATGAAACTCATAACTGTCGATACCCCAACTAGCAGAATCTGTGCGTGTGTGTGTTTTTTTTCCATCAAATTGCAGATAAGAAAATTAACTCTATAATTAACGATGCTTAAAGTTTGCAGATGGTCTCTCTCTCTCTCTCTCTCTCTCTCTCCCTCTCTCTCTCTCTCTCCAGAGATTAAACTCCATTAGCTCTTCCCAGTTACACGGCTTGTCGACCGTCAGCCTTCAGAAGTGCTGAAAATTATACCCATGACCTGCGTAATGCCCAGTCATCCAATATTGCCTATCCGTGCCTCAGTTATCAGACGTCATAATGGGCACTGTCGACGAAAGCCTCGAAGTAGTAACAAAAAATCTGGTAAAAGAGGAAAAAAAGAAAAAAAGGAAAAAAAGGGGAAAAAAAGGAACTTTTAAAAAACCTTGTTTTCAATCGAAAAAGGAGAGGAAATTCGGTTCAAAAAAGGGATACATCGATGAGAAGGAAAAAACATTATTCAAGGAAGAGGGGGATTTGGGAATTTTGGGGGGAAGGTATTTTAAATTAGGGGTGGGCTAAAGACAAGGAGGCTACCGTCAAGGAAAGAGAGTTTAGAGCGCCCCATGGAAAAAAGAGAGGTATGGGAGGAAATAACGAGAAAGATAGATGTGGTACTCTACGCAAAGTAAAGTATATCTAGTTTAGCCAAAATCGTTACATTGTATGTCAAGCACATACATCTGTAGTGATACAATTCTATTTCTAAAAAAATACCGGAATCCTATCAATGGAAAAGAGAGAGAGAGGAGAGAGAGAGAGAGAGAGAGAGAGAGAGCGAAATGTATGGAAGTAATACCCCAAAAAAAAAAAAAAAAAAAAAAAAATAAAAAAAAAAAAAAAAAAAAAAAAAAAGTTCCCAGGGATTAGGAAGAAAAATAGAGGTATACTGGAACCCTTTAAGAGCAGGACAGAAGTCACTGGGTGGTAATCTAGGTCTAAATTTACGAAAAGACTGGACGCTGACGGGTAAGGCTTGAGAGAGAGAGAGAGCGGAGAGAGAGAGAGAGAGAGAGAGAGAGGAGGAGAGCGAGCTCGGGTGGCGAGGGCATTTGTAAAGTCCATTGGGATCATTCATTCCCACTTAAAGAAGAAAGTCTGACGAACCAACATGAAGCTAAATTTTTAATCCGTTCAGTCAATTTTTCACGGGAGGATACGAATAGGATTCGAGGAAAAGTAACTGAGCCCCCGGCGTTTTCGTCTTGAGATAAAAGGATAAAGGATACAGCAGGACTCCTGAAAAAAGAAGAATCCTATTTCCCTGTTGAGTGGATTAGGCTACGTATCTTAACTAACTATGATTTTAGTGCTCCGTATTTCTTCGGGCCACCGCGGTTTTCATAATATTCTGGGGATGAATAATAATATTTCTGTTATTCAACCCAAGTATTCAGCCATTCCCTTGGGCGAAGCCCCTCTCTCTTTAGTTTTGACCAGTGGTTTTTCTTAACCCGGGCGGGCGTGTCCCCCTAGGGGCAGCAGCAATTCCTAGGGGGGCACAAGAACTAGGGAAAAATTAAAAATTCTTTAATTATATTCGTTCTTCGCTTAACAAGAATGAGGAACTACTATTCAAAAGTTTTAAGAAAAAAAAGCAAAAAAGTCTCGCTTAACTTTGAGTATCCTCTAGTTCTACTACTCTAGTTGGACTCGTTTGGATCCTGTGTCGGATCCATGCATCCTTGTGAAGGGCCTGCATTTTCGACGCTCGTTGTCTCAACACCAAACACAGAAACGGGTCTGAACGTTGAGGGGACTTACGCTTTGCACTCTTTGCTATCAATCGTGCACTCAAGGTCCTAGTAGCTAAGAAGCAGTGTCAAGTAGCTGATCTCATTCATTCCACAAAAACAAAATGTCTATCTCTTCTCTGGTTTTCATTTTCATTTAAATCTTGGAAGGAACATGAGTTTATAGCTGCAAGGGAGGGGGTTGTTGGTTTGGAGGGAAGGACCCCCCTTAGAGGGGCGTGATAATAAATAAAAAAGGCCCGATTTTGCGAACATTTTAAAGGTCCCCCTCGAGCATTTTGCCATTTTCAATCTCTGCGATTAGCAGACAATCAGCATTTTTTAACAAATTCTACTGCATTCATTTTGTTATGCGCTGCTTGTTATCATCATTTTATGTCTGTTATTTTTTCATTTGTATTTCAAATGTTTTCTCTTATCTTCCCATTTATACCTTCCATTCTCCGTTTCTTTTAGTTCTAAGTATATTATTTTTTTTTATCCTTCACTGTAGTGTATCACGTGGCCGACAAGTTACGCCGAGAAATATCAATTTCCCTTTCATGCAACTTCTGTCACATCTTCGGAAAAGCTCATCTGACCATGAAAAGCTGTCATTAAGTCCTGACATCATAAAAATCTTAATGTAGAATGAACAGACCAAGCCGTCGCCTCCCCCCCCCCCCCCCCCCCCCCCCCACCCCCCCCCCCCCCCCCCCCCGCCGCAACAAGGCGTATCCCCCAACCTCCAACTTATCGGGGCGCATGCTGAAATCTATGTCAAACAGCGCATGTTTTACCAACGAAAGTAAATAAGGGTCTTGCAGGAGCATCCGTGAGCGCCCGCACGACCAAGATATAAGGAGAAGGACACCACCAAATTACGGGCGCTGCTGTGAGCAAGGAGCCCGTTGCTGGCACAAGGCCAGCTAATCTTAACAACAACCACCCAAGATTCAGTCCTCAGCAACCATCGCTGTGACCATGCCCTGGCAGATCTGGGCGAAAACGTCAGAGAGAGAGCGAGCGAGAGAGAGAGAGAGAGAGAGAGAGAGAGAGAAACTTGTGTAGTAATAGCATAATAAAGATAATTCAATATGGGACTACACCGATTTGACAATCCCCTTTGGCACGTTGCTTGCCAGTTTCAGCAACATTGAGAAATCCTTAATAAGGGAATAGAGAAGACTCTACAAAAATTAATGGAGCTAATACAGCAATCCTTTTCAACAAGACTTGTTTTAAAAGAGGGCTACTCTCAAGCCATATTTCATTGGAAAATAATTTTAATTTCAGTACTATTTAACATGTACATTATTTTTGACGTTGTTATCTAATAAATAAAAAAAAAATTCTAACCTAAAATTCCCTATATTCATTAAACTCCATCGTGAAAACCTTGTTTCAGACATTTTTTAGGCTTTCATAAGACTTTCCTACCCCAAACCAAGAACAATAGCAACAAACGACAAAGTAGTTTGAAGGCTTCCTCCCGAGTAAATGCAAAAAACCTCTTAGGAATCGCAGCAGTAAGATGTCCCACATCAACCGGATTAAAACTGGACAGGTTTTGTCTCGGTTAAAGGCAGAAAACAGATTTGCAGCCGTCTCTGATTTCTAAAAATTGCTTTTCTGTCCATCTAATGAACGTGACGTCCAAATCCTACCTGCGTCCCTTTACGAACGCGACTTTGTTTTCTCCTCTCTAAAAGAGCAGATGAGAATCAATCAATCACTGAAACGTGACCATAATTGCTTTACCTGCATTTTCTGTCCGAGTCATAACAGGGCCTTTGAGGAGGACGGTCGTTCTTTATAATATTTTGTGCCCGTTTCGTAATCAAAACATTTACGTGAGTTATTGCAGCCTCGAGAGTGGAAAAATATTGCAAAGGAGAGATGTGCTTGATGGCGGCGGGGGACTTTGGTTACACAGACGCACACACCATACTAGAAATTGAGTTGTGACAAAATGTTAAAAATGTTGTGGATCCAGGATGTCTTATAGGATAATATATATAATATTATTATTTAGTATATATATAATATATATATACTATATATATATATATGTATATAAACATCGTATATGAGACTAAAGTTCGTCAAATCGATTATGAGCGTAAAAACTGTAACAAGTATTTAATTTATAATGTCTTCAGCCTATTTCTTCTGTTTTGTTTCATAAGTGCAGGTGAATAGTCAAATCTGTTGTATTCTTGTGGTAAGTTCATCATTCCCACTTGCATATAGTGTGTGTGCATACATATATATATATATCATATATATATATATTTATATATATATATTATATATATATATAAGTATATATATATATATGTATATATATATATATATATAATATATAGATCTATATATATATATATATATATATATATTATATATAAGAGGTTCAGGAGGTCCATTGATAACTAAACATGAAGGCCAAGATTTATTATAAAACATTTCGCACATCAACTTTGTGCATCTTCAGTCTGAAAAGAGAAATGCATATATTAAAAACTAAAATAAAGATTCACAATAGTATTCATGTTGAAATGCAAAAAAATAAAATATAAAATGTTAAAAAAAGAGAAGAAGAACCACTGAGGTACCAACCAACTAGAATGGAAGGAAAGCAGGGAATGATTTTTTGAGTGAGCCAGGTCCAAGATGTTGACTATGCCAGATGTAGAGGTGAAGCCGGGAGGTGTGTTATTCAAATGGGGTAACCCAGTATTTTAATAATTAACGATTCCAAGGTAGTTAGGTGGTCCGGATCTTTTAGTGTAACCTATTATCGAGAAGTGGCTGTTTCGTACATTTTTTTTTATTTTGCATTGGCGGCATGAATCTTGATACTAGAAAATTCAGGATTACTTAATTCTTTGACTTGTATTGTTACTATAACTGAAACCCATATGGCTACAATATCTCATCTGCAGTAATCTTCGAGTAGATCCTACGTAAGTTGCAGAAACATCCTGCGCATGTGAATTTATATACAACGTTGGATTCTTATAAAGTCCTGCAGACGATCTTTGAATTAAAAAGTGAGAAATTTTTCAAGGAATTGTTTTGAGATAAGTTTGTAATTTGAGACAAGGAATTTTCTGTTCTATTATTTGTGAGAGTCTGAGAGAAAAACTTCGAGTTTGTTTAGTATATGGAATCGACGCATACATCAGTTTCTTTTGGGACATCCATCAGCGGAGGAGGTGGTGGATATAATTACCTACAAATTATTAATTATATTATGTACAATGTCCTTTGGGATAGGAGGTTTTTTGAAAAAGGGTTATTAAAATTCCATTTCGTTATGAAAAATTTGCCAGTTGGATGAGTATTTCAAAGCTCTTATAGACCAGTGTGTATATGATATTAATTTTAAAGGTTTTTCGACAAGAAAACTATAGAAGTTATTGGCTAACCCCGTGAAACGCTTTTTTTCGATATACTGCAGTCGAGAATTCTGAATTGACTCTGTGACAAGGATGTCCAGAAATGGTAATTTGTTTTCATTTTCTATCTCCATTGTGAATTTAATGTTGGGGATGTTGTACGTTAATATTGTTCAAAAATCTAGCTATTTGCCTGATATCCTGAAAAGTCAACATATCTTCTGTAATACATTGGTTTACAAGAAATGGGACAATTGTCTAAAAAATTCTGTTTTCCAAATATGACATAAAAAACCTTCTAGGAAAATTAACAAAATTCACCCAATCACAGAAAAAATTTAATTCAATCATGATATCAAATGGAACACTATCACAGAAATCAAATCCTTCAAAACATTACACTAACGATGGCTAGGATATATACTGATAAACTACTCGAATACCCATCACTCATAAATGCCTCGTGGAAAATAAGATATCATGTCTTAGCTGGAGCTCACATTGAATGTCTGCTTCACACCGACTAGCTCGAAAGAATGATGCTACGAGTTGTGGGAGCAGTGTTTCCAAATGTGTTGTTAGACATAAATGAGCTTGATTGTGGTCCGAAATGCGCTAGAAATTTGCTAGGAATGCTGTTGTAATGCCAATGCATCAAGAACCAGTGCATTTAGCGCTGGGTTGGCAGCACTGTGTGGGAGGCGTCTCGTGCTCTGCGAAAATAGTCCTTTTTCTTTATCTTTAACTTTACTATGGGAACTTAGTTCCTTTTGACGAGTTAAAAACTAACAAACTAATAAACATGTAACTACGCCACGGGCTTTAAAAACTATGAATCAATGATTCTTAAGAAAGATAAAGCAATGTTGAACAAGAACTATAGGTCCAGGACCGCCAATCGGAATACGCAGAGTTTTTTTTTACGTAGTGGCCCCCCAGCAAAATTTCAGTCATGAAAAAAATAGTGTTACTTATTTTTTCACGACACGCCACTATTGAGAAAATACATACTAAAACGTTTCCTATGGGAAAATAAATATAGAAAATAGGAATTATCACAAGAACTAGTTAAATCGGGAAGACTGAAATAAGAAGGAATATTTATATGGAGTAGTATTTTCGTGGTTGTAAGAAGGAATACAATGACGTTAATCACGAGAATAACGCATGATTATCAGGAAGGGGTTTTAAATGGGGCAGAATCTTCTTCCTTATGTCCTTTTGTTCTTTGCAAAGATTGATTTGTACTGGCAGAATAGGCACGAACTTGTGACCCTGTCTATTTGTATCTCTGAATGTTCGTAAGTAGGGCGGTGATTGTACTGGCCTCAAAGCGTTGTCATATGCCTTTTCAAGAAAAAACAAAACAAAAAACACATACACACAATCGCATGATGCAGTTTGGATCCAAAATGCTTCACATATGGAGGACTTAAGATGGGCCAGAAAATCAGTAGTTTGAATCCATTCAACGGAAACGAAGTTGGATAGTTGATAAAGCACCTCTTATCTCTAAGTTCATACCAGTCTTGTGTCTACCATCTTCATAATTTTATGTAAACAGGCTGTCAGAGTAATTGATTGATCATTTGCTGCTACAATTGTATCTTTTCGAAGTTTTAAAAAAAGCTATAAAAGGATCATTTTCAAAATTGTAGGGTAACTGGCATCAGGCTATACTAATATGAATAACTTTGTGTACAGATGCATGCTTTACCATTGCATATGGAATCTCATCAGGGCCAGGCTTAGGACTTGACAAGTTGCCAGAGCTGAAGCAAACTCTCTTTCAGTAAAGAGGATATTATAAGATCTCTCTTTTTGCTCTAAGATCGAGTAAACTGTTCTTCAGCATATCTATGCTGGTATCCTGAAGCAGCTTCAGATTTACATGATATACTTAACAAGGTGTGATCTGATCTCCAGCTTACTCGGGATGGCGTGCAAGATTTTCCCCTTACACATAAGATGTAAACATTATGTTCCCACAATTTTAACGCAAACTGAAACGGGGTAAATTATACAGTCAAATAGAGCCGTGTTTCACCAACGAAAATTCAATACATACATTATATTTTATTAGAAATAAATTTTATATACTGTTTAACATTGCACATACTTATTTTCTAATAAATAAATCATAAATATCCTATCCTAAAATTCCTGTACTTTAACTCAACATGAAACACCCTTTTCAGACCTTTTTAGGTTCTTCCATAGATCTTTGCTACTCATCCCAACATCAACAACAACAAAGTAGTTTATATGCTTACTCCTGAGTTAGCAAAAATGGTCAGCAATGGCATTACTCGCTTTAGATGCACCTGTCATGTACTGGCCATTCATTTTTAAAATAGACTGGATTTGGTGTATATTTGCCCGCTATTTTCCTTACTTTCCTCCAAACAGCAAATCTTTCCCACTGTTATCCCTACTCCAAGGGATCAGTTGCCTGATGTGCCTTCTCCACTGCCTTCTATAAAAAAGGGCATCATCCTCCACCAAACCTCTTCTTCATATCTTCCTTCACTTTATCTCGCCATCTCATTCTCTGTCTCCACTTTTTGATCAACTTCTTCTAACAGGTTCCTCCCAAACCCTCTTCATTCCCTCTCCTCATCCATCCTCAAAACATGCCCATACCATCTCAATCGTGCCTCCTCTTATCACCTCTGTAATCTTTACTAACGTCTGTCTGTCTTATTTCATCATTTTTCCAATCTCTCAAGCAGCGATATTTTCAATAATCCACCTCAGCATTCTCAATTCTGTTCTCTCAAGCTTTACTTTCCTCTTTTCTTCTTAGAGCCCATGTTCCAATCCACACATTAACACTGGTCTCATCACTGTGCTGTAGATCTTGACTTTTAGCTTATTGATCGACATTTTCTTATCTCATGCTACTCAGCTACCTCTCTCCACTTCCCCCACGCAGCTTTTATCCCACTGTCAACTTCAGCCTCTCAACCTACCTCTGGCTCAAAGTAGATCCTGTGTATTTCACCTTTTCCACCTGTTTTATATATGAGCCTATTCTTTCTTGTAATACTATTCTGTCTCTATCTTCCCTACTGCTCACCAAAACCTCTGTTTCATTCATATTCACCTTTAAGCTCTCTAACGACTCCTACCCACTTTTTTCGGTGGTCTTCCTGATTTTTGGCAATAATCACCAGACCATCGGTGTACAACAACTCCCACAGCTCTTCATTCTCGATCTCTTCACTTAATACATCCATGACCAGCACAAGCAAAATGGGCTTAATGCTGACCCCTGGTGTAATCCAACACTTTCTTCAAAGTTTCTATTTCCTCAGCTGCTGTTATTAGTTTTTGTTCGCTTTCTCTGATATATCATCTCGACCAGCCTAACTAACTTTTCGGGGACTTCTTCTTCCTCAATCACCAAAACATCACTTCTCTTGAGCTTCTATCACATGCTTTCTCTAGGTCTATTCCTCCAAACAGCAGATACTGGGGTTTCTAAACTTGTTTATTGATGAAACAAAGGATGACCATGAACTATGTCTCGCTGATTTCATCACATGACTGAATTAATTGTACTCTCCATTTCTTATAGATGACTGTATTCTCTTCAGTGTGGTGTCTATGGCAATCGACTCATGGTGGCCCTCCTTATAGCTTCCAATGCTAGGTGGTTAGTTCTGTTTATCATCAAGGCTAGTCACTGTTGAAACAGTCCTAGATAGTTTTTTTGGGGTAGAATTAATGTCTGCCGTTTGTAGTGTTCCATTGATTAAGTTAATAGCATCATCTACACTATGAAATCATCTGCATTGCATTCTATATCAATTCAATCCTGGAATCTCTTCTTCTGCTTTTTCAAGCAACCATCTTGATGACCTCTGAAACATTTAAGCTTTTATGTTTTGGTGATGATTTGTGTAAGATCACTTGTACACCAATAATCTAGTGTTCTCCACTCAAAAATCGATAAGACAATTAGAACTTACAACTTACAACTAAATGATAGTGTGTGGGCTCTGCTGTATTAAGGAATCCCACATTTTCACTTTCTATAAGTGATGAAATAAAATTAGCCCTTGTGTTGCTACAAGATCACCCCACGAAAAATGTCTACTATTCATATCTCCTAGAGTGGTTCGAGGGAGCTGATGAACGATCTCAATCATATCATTATATGAAGCATTATAGTTTGGAGGCAAGCATATATCAGTTTGATTGGGGGATAGCCGGCAGAAATAAAGGAGACTTCCGCCATGAGAAACCCATTTGTTAGTTGTAAGGAGTCCTATAGCTTAAACAATCCCTGCGGCTAGTAGTATATTATCAAGTTTACTTTCCTGTAGACATAGTTATGGAGTGTATTCATGAATAAGTCATTTTATTTCTTCATATTTAGCCCTCAGACCTGATAATTCCACCGAAGTGGAAATAAGATTTATTTCCTGGGGGGCCCTCTGTTGTTAGGTCTTACCGTTAATAAATTCAAATTTGTTAGTACTACTAGAAGATGCACTGGTAATGGAAGTCTAGAGATCTTTAAAGTTTTATTCTCCTTGCTTCTAGCATTATTTGTGGGTGCATGCTAGGGAGAATGATGGATCTCAATATCAATTTCTATTGACTATTAAATATTTATTTGTGGATCTTCTAATATTGGTTAAGTCAATAACAATTCTTTTATTTTTCAACTTGGAGAATAAGATGAGACTCCTGTTTTCCAATCAGTAACTTGTGAGCTATCAAAGTTAGATACTTACAGATTGAGAGCTTCATCAAGTCTTTTGTTGGGGAAGGGATGGAGTGAGGAATGTAGGGCATCCATAAAGCCTTACGAAGTGGTTCACTGGCCTCATTTATGTTTATGAATTTTCTTCAGGGACAGCACATCTACCCTGGCAGTGCTAGGTGATAAAGGACCTGTATCTGGTAAATTTTCTTTTGTTGTCACTGCCTTTGAATAACTTTAGATCTTAATTCGTAATCGTCATGCATACCCTACACTTATCTGTTTGGTGGCAGACTTGTTCAAGGCTGCTTCTTCAGAGTTATATAGCTTGTAATACTTGTCATTAGATTTATGATTCATATCACAGTCGAAGTACCTGGTTTCAGGTGTGCAGTCTTCGTGTTCAGGCATAGAGCAAGTACCATATATATATATTTTTTTTTTTCATTTTAACAAATTCATGATGGGTGTTCATACTTACAACAACCATAACATTGTAGTGAACTCTGTCCGAATAGCTTAACTGCTATTCTTTCACCTTCAGTATTCACATGGAAGGTACATCAGGCCCTTCAAAAGCAAGGATAAACATAAATGTCTCAGGAACCTTTTGTAGCTTCAGCACTTCAAGAGGACACATGCTCAGTATCTCCTTTTCTGTATATTCATTTATATCTCTGTTGAAGCTTAGGCCCCTATCATAACTAGAATTAAAATGATGATTGACATCAATCACAATTTCCACTCTTGTTTCGTTTTTAAGTTGCAGAGCATATATGACTGTGTGAAGAGACTGAACATGAGTGAGGACACTGTTTTCATCCAAAACGGGAGAGATCATCATATTTTACTCATCCAAACCTTTTTTCTGAAGGAGTCTGTTCATTTTAAAGTAATTACCTTTATCCTCTCTGGCTGTTGCAATAAGCTACACTCGAAGTTTAGGTTTTCTCACTGAGAGTTTATCCGTATCCAAATGGTTTCTTTTCTTGGTCCAGTCTGTAGGTCGGTAAACATCCAAGCATTTGGGACAATTTCACAGAGAACGCCATTCATGCTTGCATTGTGAATTTTGATATTACTCATGTTGCAACTTGCCTTGAAAGCTTCCCCGTGGTTGCTAAATAATATCCAAGCACTCTACTTTTTGTTATAGACATCAAGTTTCATTCTTCTTTTGACAATTTCCTCATAATGTTTGAAAGCTTCATACAGCATCTCATAACTCCATTTCTAATTGAATTTCATACCATGGAGAATTTCCAGTTTTTCAGTGCTAGCCATATTCTATGATTTATTATTATTATTTACTCAAGAGTCATCATAACTTCGCTTGCATGGGAACTTACTCCATTATCTTTCTTGTCATTCAAATTGACCTATCCGTTATTTGTTTAGAGGAATTGCCAGGGATACTCATTTCTTTATTATTATTCATAAAGATCAAAGTTAGGAAGAAAAAATAAGTAAATAACCCTGAAAATCTTGAAGATATCATCAGCCTTTTATGGGGGTTTGCTCTTCTGGCAATGGTGCCAGTAAGAGCTGACTCCCAAATGTCCACTCACTACCCTACCCCACAGGTGATGGAATAACACAATGAGAGTGGTTCAAGTGTAAGACAACCCCACTTGTTGCGACTGAGAGTATTACAAGAATACAAAGCATATTATAACATATTATAGGCAAACCGGACAGAATACCGTGGCTACTCTCCCCTCAACCAGAACCCCCATGGAACCCATGGCCCAGCCCTACAGCTGTCAATGTGGTATCTCTCAGGTCCGAACATTATCGGTTAGTTGATGACCCTACCACACTTCCTACTATTAACTTCAGATATAAACTACATTCCCAGCTATGATACCTTTCCAATATTTCTAGATACAATAAATTTGACCAAAAGTAGATAATTTTACAAAACTTAAAATAAATTAATAATTGATAATACATAGGATTCTTGGACTCAAACTCGAGAATAAATTCCAGGGGTTCAAGAGCTCCCTCACTAGGTCAAAGGTCCCAAGTCAAGGACTTTATGTAATAAATAATAATAATAATAATAATAATAATAATAATAATAATAATATAGTCTAGGCCCGATCCCAAGATCTCTGAAAAGGAAGGAAAAACTAGAGGCTGAAGTAGCTTCAGGACTCATGCAGAAGAGTGTGATCCTAAAAACGGCGCACATAGTAAGAAAAGTGATGGACTCCTAAGGAGGCAGGATGCAACCCGGAACCCGACACTATAAATAACCACCCAGTCGAATTAGAGGACTGTGCTAGAGCAAAAAAAAAAAAAAAAAAAAAAAAAAAAAAATATATATATATATATATATATATATATATATATATATATATATATATATATATATATATATATATATATAGTAATAATAATAATAATAATAATGATGCAAACACGGACAGATTCCTTGTTAACTGAAATTGTGACGATGAAGCCTATGTCACATTATTATAATTAGTGAGGCTAACGAGGGTTGAACGCTGGCAAATCTAAACATGGAGTTTATTATTGATAAAATATCAAAGCCAAAATACCAAACTCTAGAATAATGGAGCCCAAAGCGCCTTTGCCTGATCGTAAAAACTGACGTAAAACCGCGGACTGATTTCTTCTTTTTAGACAGTGATTTGGGTTTCCAAAACTACGGTCATGAGCGAGGCATAAAACTCCCCTTTACGAGAGGCCAAAAGATTCCCCACGAAACAGATCCCCAGGGGAAAGTTAATTACTGTTTATGAGTTGTAAACTCATAGGAGAAACTGGGATAGTGGATTGATCTTGCTTGCTACGGGAAGGGGTTTACTAAAAAACGATAAGGATTACTTCCAATCACTCGTCTTCAAAAGCATGGTACGAAACATTTCAACGTTATTTCAAGAATGACCTAGGCAAAACCATCGTTTGGAATTAATTATGATACATAAACTGAATGACAAGCAATGCATAGGCGTAATAATTATTTTCAACGTTTAATTTCTCATTCATCCTGGATATGGAAGTACCTCACCAGGTGTAGCTACAGAGAGCGATTCACCTGTTTACATTCAGCAGACTTACATACACTGGCAATCAAAACCCGAGATTCTAATATTTACTTGGGATTCCAAATTGAGTAAAACGTTCTCCTACCGACTGAGCACGTGTGCGCCCTCAAAGCATCGAAGATATTTTTAGAAAATACTTTTTTTTCTTCATATTTTTGCCTATAATTTAAGGAAAGAAAGGCATGAGAGTTTAATACGTTATCCACATGAACATAACCTTCCCTTCCACGCTCTAAAAAGGGCTTCAAGTTTGTCTAGGTATGAAGGAAACGGCCGAGACGTCGTCTCTGCTCTGAAAGCGGTGTGTTTGGCTGAAGGGAATTCCGCCATCTTTGCTTGTCGTGTTCAGGCGGGATGGGGATGTCGGGGGCGGATGAGGGTTGGGTGACATTGTTAAAAATGTATGTTTGCAGTGAAGAAGTTAAATAATTTCTTTTTATTGAATCTGGTATCTGCAAAATGTTACCTATTTATATATAGATAAAAACGTTCAATTTGAATGAATATATTATGGAAAAAGTAATGTATTTGATTTCGTCTTTCCTGCTTTTAATTGAACATTACCATTATATGTAGAAATGGCATGGATTGTTACACACACACACCACACACACACTATATATATATATATATATATATATATATATATATATATATATATATATCTATATATATATATATATATAAATATAAATATAAATATGATATATGCATATATATATATATATATATATATATATATATATATATATATATATATATATATATATATATATATATATATATATATGAATTTTTATATCACATCACTGTTACTCATATACATTCATCGAGCCACAAATGTCATTTAATATCAAATTCGCTCTACCTCGTAAAAAAAACATATATTTTCATATATTGTTAACCGGAGGGGAATTTTTTAGTTGATAATAATTTCCTCCTCTCGTGGGTTTCATTCGTTGGCCGATTCGATAAAGTCACTGGAGTCCTGATTTCTTCTCAGCTCTCTGGGTTTAAATTGTATGAAGGTTAGGGGGAACGCGTGAATGTCAAACACTTGCCTTCTAAGGTAAAGAACGAGTTGTGAGTAAAAAGTGATTCCTTGGCATTTTGCCAAAGTAACTTGCAAAACATTTCACGAATCTCTTTCATTTTTATTTACATTTTTATTTTGCATTTGGTCTATTTCCTGCTGTTCTTCATGTTTTTTTCTCCATTCTTCTACTTCTCCGTTTTTTTTTTTTTTTTTTTTTTTTTTTTTTTTTTTTTTTTGTTTTTTTTTTTTTTTTTTTTTAAAAAGGCGTCACTTCCTCCATTCAGAAATCTGAAAACTCTAGTCCACCAAGAAACTGACTTATTTTGGAAAGTTGCCAAATGGATCTGTTATCCACCGAGCCATGGTATTAAATGTCGGTCACAAGTGAACAAAAAACGTTTTCGCCCTCAGCTGTTTAGACTGAGCCGTTGCAAAGGCAATTCCCTACTACCAATACTAGTACTATCGCTGGACCAGAAACTGAAGTTGAAAGTCAAAGTTTGTCAGCACGGGACCGTTCCTGATTGCGAAAGTTTGGGAACTCTCGACCTTTTGCAATCCACCATTTTTCTGTTGTTAGGAAGTCGGAGACAACAATTATAGCGATTTAAGTCACCATTAAACTTAACTTATAAGGTAAATGATTATTAAAGCAAGAATTAAGTCACTTTGGTTAACAACAAATGTTGTAAAGTACGATATTTGAACTTATAAAAATTACAAGCTACGGTTAGGGTTTTAAAGGGCCAATAAAAGTACACTGATTGCTTTTGCATTTTCAGAGAGAGAGAGAGAGAGAGAGACGAGAGAGAGAGAGAGAGAGAGAGAGAGAGAGAGAGAGAGATATGCTTATTGAATTATAAATGATGTGTGTATATTTATATAAATTATGCAGTAACCATAGTCTTTGTACAAGCGAAAAGAAATGGCTTTTGATGAAGTACAACAGGAAAAACAAAGAATTAACCACCTGAGTAAAAACCTACTGGGCACCAAAAAGACGAGTCGGTATTGGGTATTATGGGATACTCGCTACATCTAGCTTTTCAAATCACTCAAGTAACGAATCGCATAAATCAGTCACATTCATTTCTTCGTCATTTCTCTTCGTAACCAGGAAAAACGTCAGGTGAAATCAAGGAACTGTAATGTTTACATTTAGTCCTAACCGGTTGCACACGTGATAGAAGCCAATTGAAAGGTCCGCTACCTGTTGTCTGAATTCACGACATTAAGGTATAGTGAGGGCATTTTGGACGAGAATGAAGGCATCAGCCCCTGAGTGTGCTTTTAGCCATGCGAAGTAACCTGACTTAGCCAATGGCCTTCAGAGTGACACGCAAATCAACAACATTCCTCGTGTCATGTTCTGCTTTCAGAACACTGTTACTTCGGTTTTCAAACGGTTCCTTTTACACATACACACACACACACACACACACACACACACACACACACACACATATATATATATATATATATATATATATATATATATATATATATATATATATATATATATATTATATATATATATGTGTGCATGTGTGTGTGTGTGTGTGTGTGTGTGTGTGTGTTGTGTGTGTGTGTGGTAATGAGGATATGATCCTCATATTCATTTGGTAAAATGTGTAACTTGAGCGTCAGGCAAACAACAAACAAATCTCTCGTAAAAACAAGCACCTAGCGGCTCGCGACTTTTCTTTCTGTCTCTCTCTCTCTCTAACAGCGATACCTCTCTCTCTCTCTCTCTCTCTCTCCTCTCTCTCTCTCTCTCTCTCTCTCTCTCTCACCTCTTTCTACCTCCACTCTAACAGGTAATGAAAATGAGAGAGTTGCATTATAAAATAAACATTTATTAACAACATAAAAACAGAACCGTCTGTTTCAAAGACATAAGAACACCCCGTCAGTACACACATAATTTAACAACAGAGATCAAAGATTGAATATTCCCATAAAAGTTAAATAGGCAACAAGCCACTCTTTGGCTAAAACAGTTCAAAGCTCACCCAAGCAGCCGGAATATTCCACACTATATATAAACACTTTCGGAGAGAACCACGGCATCCTGTCTTTCTTCCAAAGACGCCTCTATCAAAATCCCCCATAGACTTGGGTATCATACATTTTAAAAGGAAGAGGCACACACGCACATACAAATGCACATTTCAACAACGCCTCACATTACTGGCTGCAACAGTTTCCCAATGGCACTTTGGAAAGAGCTATAAACTGTCGTACATTGACTTGTCTTTCTATGCAGTTTTATCTCATGCCACCACAGAAACATTCATCAGCTTTTCTCGGGTCGTTGCTTCTCCACATTACCAATAGGTCACAGCGAACATATTGGCAATATATCATTAATCATAACCCTAGGAGTAATATATATATATATATATATAATATATAGATCTTATATATATATATATATACTATAATATATGTACTTACGGGGTATTCTTATATACTTTGAAATAGACGGTTCTGGCAAGGAACTAGGGGGGGACCGAGGGAGTCCCGATGGATAATAGACATTTTGGTGTGACTATTTACTGTTTAGACATTTTGATAGTGGGGTAACTTGAATTAAGTTAGTCTGTGAGACCTAATTGTTTTGCTGTTTTTTACGTTGTTAATAAATGTTTATTTTATATTGCAACTCTCTCATTTTGATTACCTGTTAGAGTGAGAGAAAGAGGTGAAGAGAGAGAGAGAGAGAGAGAGAGAGAGAGAGAGAGAGAGAGAGAAAGAAAAGTCGCGAGCCGCTAGGTAACAAATCCGCCGTTCTCCTCAGGATTTGCACAGGTTTCTAGAATTGGCACTAAATGGAAATTAAATCAATCTATCCAGGAACTAAAACACTAGGAATTGCTTTCAAGAATAAAAAAAAAAAAAACATAATAATAATATCCACAAGTGAATTATCGAAGACTGAATATGTTTAAGACGAGATCTGAGTTCGAGGAACATATTACTGACTCGTGATAAACGTCTTCGACGTAAGTATATTGAACCTCTCTCTTCTTCCTCCTCCAGACGAGAGCTGGATCCAATTTTCTCTTTCAGCTCGGGGTTCTGGAACGCTGAAAAAAATAGGAATAGCTTTATTTCCAGGATCACATTTCTCTTCCAGTCACGACCTCGGCGACGCTGGCCAACACCTGGGATGAATTGAACAAATTTCTCTCTTTAAATTTGGACCATATATACATTATAATATTACTGGTAAACTGATGTGAATGATGACTCGTGGTGTATATAAAAGAGTAGAGGCATTGTTTATTATATGGTAAAATTTTCTGTATATTTCGTCGGAAACTTTGGAGGAGGTATACTTGGACGT
>NC_061098.1:37546913-37554413 GCF_015104395.2 Macrobrachium nipponense | reverse complement strand
CGATACGAAATCCATTAACTTTAGATGAGTTTGTTGAGCAAACACAAGTGTCAATCCTAGAACATACCGATGAGAGCAAACATGAATGTTATTGAGTCAGTGAGAAGTCTAAAACAGCATTTGTAGCAATGCCTTCTGTTTACAAAAAGTTTAAATGGTTTTTTAAATTTTGCACATAGCTTTCAGTAATGGCTTTTGGAATAAAAATGGTTTTTGGACAATTGAAGAGTCAATTTATTTAATGGGTTGGGATACATTCGGTCTTTGTTTGTTACAAATATTCTATAATATCCTCACTGGTAATAAAGCTTTGTATTTAATAGGTCTGTATGTAGGCATGTGTACATTGTATTGTACGTCAGGTGTAATGATTTATTTTTGGCAAATATATCTTATTTTATCGCTCACAATACGTAAAAAACTTTACAGAAAAAAAACAATAATTTAATTTACGTTAAAAAATTTCAAGAGAGATGACATCTCTAAACCACCAAGATATTTTGATATTTGTTTTATCTTGCCACTCATTTCTACTCATCCCGAGTCGTGATAAGTATATCTTAATCTAACCAGACCACTGACCTGATTAACAGCTCTCATAGGGCTGGCCCAAAGGACTAGATATTTTTACGTGGCTAGGAACCAATTGGTTACTAAGCAACGGGGCCTACAGGTTGTGTGATCCGAACCACATAATATCGAGAAATTAATTTCTATCACCAGAAATAAATTTCTCTGATACATTGTAGGCAGAGCGAGGTATCGATATCGAAACCGGACCCTAAGATCGGTAGTCGAGCACGTAACCGACCCGTCCAACGAGGAACTGATAATGACTACGCCATCTCATAGTGGAGAAATGATCAATTATAGAGTACCTGGTGATCTATTGATAATTTTCCGTAAGACGTCTGAATAAGTGGCCGAATTGTTATGTGTCACTTAATACAAAATGATGTAATTACATTACCATCAACTGTACTGGTATTATTTTCAATGCAATTATATTCGTTTACAAAAAAGTATCGATTAAAAAACTATTTGAGGAACACCAAACATGAGAGAGAGAGAGAGAGAGAGAGAGAGAGAGAGAGAGAGAGAGAGAGAGAGAGAGAGAGAGAGAGAGAGAGAGATTTCAGTTTATCCTGTGGCAGATAGACCTGCTGTCCAGTTGAGAGAGAGAGAGAGAGAGAGAGAGAGAGAGAGAGAGAGGGAGTGAGTTGTTGAAGTAAATAATAGCTGAATCAAGGAAATAAACAAACAGCCACGTAAATAAATAACACCATGTCAGAAATGGAAAAAAAAAAGAAAAAAAAAAAAAACTTTGGGTTCAAATTGCAGTTGTATAATTGAACCCGTAACAAACCCTCGACTTCCGATGAGAAATGCAGACCTTCTTGATTTCCATGACAGAGGAACGTTTTTCGAACTTCTATGAATTATTACGGGGGTCCCGTTCTGGTGTTGTGCAATAATATTTCAGCTGTTAATAGTTTGTTTATAAAGATTCTACTTTAACAGTTGAAATGATTCCTTTGGGTAAAAAATGACCTTAAAACAAACTTATAAAATGCCTCGAATTGTTGGTACGCTTTATGTCTTCCGTTAATGGATACTTCTTTGAAAAAGAAAATTTGTTATGATAGTTTCAACATTTTTTTTTATTTAGCCAACTGTTATTTCCAGGATTGATTGAATGGGGTTTCGTCTAGCGCCGGATAAGGAACTTCTTATTATCTCTGACAGGTCAACTGAATGCTATTGTCTCCTATTGTCATATTTTAATAAAGAGTAGTATCTCACGAGAAAGAGCTCGTTGTTTGAACATTAGGAAGCATTCTAAATAAAGCCATTATATATAATTTTCTTTATTTTCAGTTAAATCCAACTGAGATATATTTAATATATGTCTCTTCTATGTTTTTAAAGTTCGCAGAAACTTAATGGCAAAAAAAAAAAAAAAAAAAAAAAAAATATGAATGGTTACATTTTCGTTTTTATCTGTTAATAAATTTATTTTTACCAGTAGCTGGCAACCCGTCCCTCGGACCTGTTATCGAACGCACTTACCTTCTAAATGACCTGGACGTACATCTTTCGACAGCCAGAGCTACTGTGTCACTGAGTGGCTCAGTCAGGCACTGCCGGCCGACGGCAGGCGCATACAAGTTGCCAAAGTTTGCTTGGGAAAGATTTTCATCGTGAGGCCCCTTTAAACAGCGCTGATAAAAGTCTGATATTGATATTATACGCGTTAGCAGTCATAGTACCAAATCTGAAAGCAGTAGGCCAATCTTTGACTCATGGGCCGTAATTTCCAAACTGGGGCCTGCACCCTTTGCTATCAAGGTCGGGGTAGGTAGGCTACCTGGTAGGTAAGTCGAAAGGGCGTATCCCGGCCCCTAATATTATGGGAAACCTTCGGGCACCCATTACCAAGTAGGTCCCCCCTTGCTACTGAGGGTACCTTATGGCCCCATATTGTGGGGAGCCTGTTTTAACCTATAGAAACACTGTTTACATAGTTGTCAACTCCGCAAGTTGTAAAAATGAAGGAGTAGGAAAAAAAGGGGTTATGACCCCCTCAGAAACGGGACCCACGTGTATTCCGGCACTTCCTGTGAGGAGGGGAGTCTGTGGTAAAAATTTGTATCCAGAGCTTTCATAGTCTGGGCGTGCATATCGAACAAACAAACAAAAACAGACAGAATACGGACAGAAATTATCTTTTATATATATAGATTTAGTTTCATGTTGATTTTTATCTGTCGATAAATCTATTCATAAATATGTTTATATATTTATTTTATATGTATGAATAAAACTCAATTCTTAAAATCTCTCCTGAAAATGTAAACCCCAAAACACTTGGAAAGAATATTGCGTATTGACCGTCGCAAACTCTGGCACCAAAGGTAAGCCACCTTGATTACACCTGGACAGGTGAACCAGCCCCGCCAATCGCCACGCTGCAGATAAGGACGGAATACCTGGGCCGTTCCATTCATCATCCGAAAATTCACGATTCAAAACCCGAGCATGATAATATCCATAGAGAGAGGAAGAGCTGAATAGCACAGTAAAATGGTTGTGGTTTTTAGTGTTTCTGGTTGCAGCTGAAACAGAAGTCTCGAAGTTTCGTTAAAGTTTTCGAAATGATTAAACAAATATATGGGTGGTTATAGCGATCTTAAGACTTTCGTATTACTGAAATTTGTGTTCATAAAGACAATTATTATGATGTTTAGACATTAATATACAAATTCATTCGTATATACCTGTGAACTTAACATTTCTCCTTCTTAACATAAATGTCAGTAATGTGAAGTCTTACGATTTATCAAACAGCACGACAACATTTCCAATTTCTAGAACTTCCAAATATTCAGCGAAATGCAAGAACTTCTGTTTAATTAACCGAAGCCAAAGCCACGAAAAATCGAACACAGTTCTATGCGAGACGTAAACAAATCTATCTACATAATTGCATACAACCTCTTCATTTCTTGGTCCGTAACTGAAGACGCCTCGATAAATCAGGTTGAAAGGTCAGGTATTATAACATATGTCTTCATATGAGTCTCTGCCTTGGTTTACAGCCTAAGTTCATCAATTATCAAGCATTTAAGGATCGAAAGGTTAAAGGTTTAAGAAGCGAAAGGTCACTGATAAGGAGAAACCGCTTTTGTGTTTGATAAGGATCAAAACATACTTCTCTGTGGCTATATTTGGCCATCTTGCGGACTTTGGCAGGTCGGGTTTAAGGCTTCTGTTGAATGTGGAATCTCAGTCTTTTTTTATTCTTTCCTTTTCTTTTTGTTTTATTTCGTGTGGCGTATGTGTGATTGTGTGTGTGTGTGTGAGATAGAGAGAGATTAGAGAGAGAGAGAGAGAGAGAGAGAGAGGAGAGAGAGAGAGAGAGAGATGCCATACGGTTAATAGAATCATGATGAACTGACGAATTACAAGACAAATATAAGTAAATATAAAAAAAAAATATTATATGAAGTTGATCGAAATATTGGTGTTCATTTTTTGAAAGATTTAATCAGGTATTCAGTACTGAGAGAAAAAAAATTAATAAGAAAATAAATATATCTCTATCTAAATTTAATTTTAAAAAATCTACTTGAAGTTCCTGTAGTGACGCTACACTAAAAAAAAAAAAAAAAAAAAAAAAAAAAAACATGACAAAGGAAAACGTGCACAAATTTGGACCGATTAATTAAACGGGTAACATTCCATGAACTTGACAGGAGGGGTGAACTTATCTTGACTCTGTATAAGCGATCTTTTGATTAGTGTTATTACACCAAATCGGTGACCGAAACTTCAACCCTCTGTAATATGGCTCTAATTAAGCCGGGTACGAAGCGGAAAAGGTTGAATCACTTTCAACATGTTACGAATTCGTCAGAATCATTGTCAGTTATGGACTGACGAGGATCAAGAGAAATTAGAAATTAGAAATGAGGGTTTACAGACTGTGTGGTACAAATGCTCCAAGAGGAAAAATGGATGAGAAATACCTTTCGTAGTGAGATAAAACGAAGATTCACAGATTTGTGAGCAAGAGAAATCCGGGCAAGAATTATGAGGGAGGTCGAAAAAGGAAAAAAGGAAAAAGCTTGTTAGCAAGGAAGAGGACTGCTAGAAAGATGAAGGAAGACGCTGGAGAAGAATAGTCTTTAGTTCAAGAAAAATCAGTTCCGAGATTATGAAAGAGAAAAAATAACAAATTGTAAAGAAGTAAAGTTGTTGCAGTGAAGAAAAAGAAACTAAAATTATAAATTTTTGGAAACTTTAAATTAATTACAAGTTGTTCAGGGTAACCCATTTAATTAAGTACCGCTTCATTTCTTCCAGCAAGAGCTGCCAAATGACGTCCAGTGCGTCATTTCACAAAGAGAACCACCACTTTCATAAACAAGAGAGAAACAATATTAAAATCATCCGCTTTATGGGAGAATTAGTACCTTTCGGAATCTCTGCCTTTCAGAGTAATGTCGGCTGTCAATGCGGTTGAAGTTTTGCATTTTTCTTCGTCATTCGGGACCTGATTCTCTTATTGACAGAACCTTGATTTGTCGTTACCCGTCGCGTTCCCGGGCTATCATATAATCAACCTCTCACTGACAAACCGGGTGAAAATAAACCGGTCTGATTTTGAGATATCAGTTCGCCCTATCACTTTTTGTTTGTGATATGAATCCAGAAAGAATTTGTCTGATATGTTTCTTCATGTGATAGGAATCTGAAATCAAGTTTTCGTCGCAATAACAGTTCTGATTTTCGTAATTTTATGCCATGCCAGCACGGGCTCTTGCTTCGATTTCGTGCGAGCAAATCGTGACAATCCAATTTCGTTAAATATCGTCTACCTCGTGGACGGATTTCAAGCAGACGCTACTGGAGGCCGGAATATTATAACGAAAAAGAAAAAGTAAAAAATTGCGCAGCAGTTTCTCCGGCACAATCGAGTTTCTTGTTCAGTTGTGGCCTCAGCCACGGCCCATGAAACTCAGCGACGGTCTGGTGGTGACCTATGCTATTGGTACCTATAGCGATGTCGGGAGTACGATTATAGCTAACCATAACATTAAATAAGATAAAAAAAAAAAATGTGTCTAGAGGGCTGCAATTTGGTGAGATTGATGATTAGAAGGCGGATGATCAACGAACCAATTTGCAGCCCTCTATCCTCGGTAGTTTTTATCAAATAAGATAAGGTTAAGGTTAGCAATAATCGTACTTCCGACACCGCTGTAGGTATCAATAACAGACAGAGAAAGCTGGTGCGGCGTTATAGTTTTCTTTTACAGAAAACCAAAAAGTTTACGCTGTGACTTTTACCGAAGTTTATTGCTTACCTGAGAGAGAGAGAGAGAGAGAGAGAGAGAGAGAGAGAGAGAGAGAGAGCTCTTTGCTACTCTTTGTCTCTTCTCTTGCTCCCTTCTGTTTCCCGTTTACTTCTTTCATTTTTCCTCTTCTCCGACGTTTTCTCATCTTGTTTTTTCTGTCCGTTCAATCATTCTTTCCTAATTCGTAGAAGAGTTGTAATTCTTAAAATGGTTCCTTGAATTGAATGGTTCCGCACCTACCAAGCGAGAGTCCCCATCTCACACTGATTACGTAGAGTGAGTGACAACCTGCTTCTCTCTTTCTCTCTATCTCTACGATGGTCCTCGTCGTTTCCGACCTTCTTCAAGCATTTAATCACAGGAAGGCTCTGGAGACAGGCTACTGGTGGTCTTTGAACGCATTACTCGCAACAAAAATTAGAACTCTAGTCCCGAAGCAACCATTTGAACGGTGTCCAGATGCCAAACTTGAAACAAACATTTGAGGGGGATCTCAAAAACAACCATTTGAACGCAGACCCCCGAAACAATCACATGGACGCAAATATTTGAATGTTATCCCTGAAACAATCATTTGGACGCAATAAAGGAACCAGGCATCTAAAGCCATAACAGGCCGTAGTCATTCGAAGTAATCCCTAAAGCAGAATTTAAACACCAATCTTCAAAACATTGAACGCTACTTAATATAAAGAACTCACTCAATAAAGAATGCACTTAAAACATTTAATCTGGTAGCGTTTAATTCGCCAGCGTTACGCGAGTGCACAAAAAAAAAAAAAAAAAAAAAAAAAAACTCTCTCTGAAATATTAATCTCGTGGAGTTCAATTTACCAACCTTACATCACGAGCAATATATATATATATATATATATATATATATATATATATATATATATATATATATATATATATATATATATGTGTGTGTGTGTGTGTGTGTGTGTGTGTGTGTGTTGTACAAAGTGCCAAGTATCTGTTACCATTCATCAATTGTTACCTCACAAAAGCCAGACACTGAACCCTCATCACAGGTACTAAAAAACGATCTGAATACTCTAAAGGCAACAGTGATCCCTTAACAACTTACCAGTATTGCAGAAAATCAGACTAAGTTCAACAAAACAGGTGTGAGGTAATGTTGTAAGTAATTAAATTAATCAAAGGGCATCACTCCATCAACAACTTTAAAAGTCTAAGTATTTCCCTGATTTCTGAAGTCTAAGTACTTCCGGGGTTCTAAGTCACTTCAAGTACAAATTGAAGGAAAACAGATTAATCACCACTCTATGTTTCTACCTAACATCAATATAGTTATATACTGGTATAAAATAAAGAAAACACTTGTAAAAAATTTTAAATACAAAAATTTATTTATTATTAAAGTCAAAATTTATAAGTGAAATTCACAATATCAGGGAAAAATTACTGTTACTTGAAAACAAACAAAGTAAAGTTTTTAATTAATTCTTGAGTCAATTAAGTAAAATCAAATCAAAATTAATTTATCAAAAAATTGAAGAAAATTAATTCAATTGAAATTCAAAAGTGTTAGGCAATAATTGAAAATTAGAAATTAATTCACGTGCCAAACAACAATAAAACTTGAAAAGAATTCTAAGTATACGCAAGTTAATTC